>NC_141601.1:11615410-11915410 GCF_047967505.1 Dipteris shenzhenensis | reverse complement strand
CTGAAAATAGTGGCCACCTATGATCATGCTATGAGCATTGAAGTGCATCCCATGCCCATCCGTTGTATCCTCATTCAGCACACTCTTCTCCATAGAGCATCACAACAAATAATAATCCACACCCTCCTCATTGCCCTCCGAAGCAATGACCGCGAAGATATCACCAATACACAAAATATATGTAAGCTGGTCATAATCTCTAGAGGAACTAAATCCCACATCCTGATCATCATGTACCTCCTCCCAAGGCTGGAAGGGAGAAAGCCCATGGATCGGCCCATGGTATCATGGAGCACCCTCCCCAATCATCATCAATGCATGTGGAGCAAAAACATGCAAACCGTCGAGAAAAGATCGCAGGGTGAGACTCACCTATGCTCCTGATGGAATGGAAATCAAGACATTGAATGACAATCAAAAGGCCTAGACCGATCAAGACTCCCAATGTCCACGCACCAAAAATACCGGCTCACCACCCTATCATCACGCGATTGAAAGGAGGACATAGCACTAGTGGATAAGTGCTGGCTGCACCACCGCACCACATCATGTGCATCCTTGAAGCGATCAACACTGTGATGCAACTGGTATCGATGCAAAGCATGCTTCATGCAAGCACCTACACCATCGTGCTCTCCCTTACCATGCCCTGTCTCGAAGTAGCTCCATGTGATCGGAATGCTTGTCTCATGGTGCCATCTGCAGAACCAATAAAACTGTCTAACAGATTTGAATTGACCACCATAGTCGTCTGACCAGAGCCAGCGCCGCTGCCATGTGACACCATGATCCCTCAAGAAACTATCATGCAAAGTGAAGAAATGCTGCACAAAATGGGCATCATGCGATCGATCATCACTAATGTAGAAGTGATACTCTCACACAATGACGCATGAGTCCATGGTGCTATCAATGCCATCCACATGAGCCTGTGCATGACGATAGCTAATGTGCACAAATATAGCAACCTGCAATATGGCATTGAAAAAAAATATGACTATTGAAATAATTCAATATAATGAGGCCATAAAAAAACCAATAACTCAATCACACGTCACCTGTTCCGAGAAATAATACTCCGATTGGATCTCATGCTGTGGTGCAAAAGTATAATTCTCCGCAAATTCCACCACTGAGACAACCACCCCTATAGGAAATGTCCTCAAACATGCACGGAACTGATGATCCTCCCACTTTGTAGTGTGCGAGTGGTGTATGTAGCGGTACAGCTTCCCTCGAAAACTGTCAATGAATACAACACGTGGTGTCTCCTTCCCCACAAGCTACAACCTCCTCGATTGTGCACCACCATCTAATGTCAGGGTACTGTACTCATACTGCTGCCAATGAACCATCTGCACATCACAAGTATCTAGTGCAACTCGTGGCACTCTAGCAAAGTCACCACACAAAGTACACCTACCTTCCACACAATCAAGGGAGTGGAATAAAGCATCGCCATCTTGTGTACACAATATGGAATGCATGAAGTCGCGAGGGCTAGTAGGAACCACTCCCCTATGACCATCAAGGGAACGGAATACGTCATACATCAATCCAAAATCCACATGGTAGCGACAACAACATGTGTCATGCTCCTAAGAGCATCGCACAAACCATGGCCTGCATCGCTCAAATGACCTCTGCCCAATCGTGAACTCCGGGTGCACCTCTACAAACTGAGTGTACAACTCAGTCTGGGTACACTCCGAAAAACATGCACCATGCTCAATGTACACACCGCATGACACCCTCTTCTGCAATGCCTTCTTGAACACCGAAGATGCTCTGCAATGCTCCTTCCAAAACTATTGTATGAAGGTCCTAGTGGAATCATCCAACAATCGATCGCTGCGAGGTGCACGACCACTCAAAGCCCAAAGAGCATCAGTCTCACTATCCTCTAGACTCTACCTCCTAATCATGCCTGCTCGTAATGTGCGCGGTGCAATCTGAAGAAGACGTGAAGCAGTACGCACATGGCCTATCATATGAGGTCTACTAATGGCAGCCACAATAGCACGACATGCTGCCAAGGCATCACTGGAGTTCCTATTCTTAATAGAAGCATAGGAATGTCGAACACTGCTAAGGACCTCGCTACATACAACCCTATCTCTACGTGCACCAAGACCAGCAAGCCTCCTACACTCTACCAAGTCAGGGTGATCAATTAGGGACGTGAGAAGAGCAGACTGCGAAGCTGGCGTGAGGTCACTAAAAAAAGGCTGCACGATCTTGCTAGTACAACGACGGATAGTGGACTTCAGCAAGTCACATCGTGAAGCAACACTGCTGCTGCAAGGTGGGGCAAGGGGATCAATGGGAGATGGTAGGGTGGAGGGGGGAAGGGAGGTGCCAAGGGGAAGGGGGGGAGGGGGAGGGGGACGCGGGAGGGTGGAGGGGGAAGAGGTAGAGGTGGAGGGCGAAATGTAGGTGGCTAGGGGAAGGGCGGAGGCTGGAGGTAGGGGAGCAGCAGATGAGGATGTGGAGGGGGGGACAATGGAGGTGGGGGTGGGGGTGGGGGTGGAGGTGGAGGTGGAGGTGGATCGGTGGTGGCAGCGCGAGCTCTAGCTCTAGAGGCTCTCTTGCGCTCATGAGCCTTCCGCTTACGCTCCTCGTCAATGAGATTTGGGGGGGGGGGTCCTACATCTTTCACGTCTACTAGCTCTACGGCTTTGAGAACCCATTCTCAATGAAAGTAGGATGGAAGGTGTGACAAAGTGATGGGGAGGCAAGAATGGCTAAGAATGAGTGAAATGAACCAAAACGTGGTGTCTTATAGAGAGCCTCAACTCATCCACTAGATTGCTCTTGATTATTATTGGTGGAGAAGGTGCTAAGATTGAAAATAATTGGCTACTAAATTACGTTGGATTTCGATTTAAAACTAATTTTTGTGGTTAATCCAAATACCTCGATTGTGGTCGTAAACCTTGATCAAGGTATTCTATGCTTCGGTCATACACCTCGATCGAGGTATCCTATGCTTCGCTCATAAATCTCAATTGAGGTATTCTATGCCTCACGCACACCGTGGTCATAAACCTCGATCGAGGTATTCTATGCCTCGGTCATAAACCTCGATCGAGGTATTCTATGCCTCACGCACATCGTGGTCATAAACCTCAATCGAGGTATTCTATGCCTCACGCACATTGTGGTCATAAACCTCGATCGAGGTATTCTATGCCACACGCACTCAAATCACATGCATGTATAACTTACCATGCATGTTGATGATGTGGCTCACCATCATCATCATGTGTATACATGTGGCTGATGTGGCACCATGCATGGTGATGATGTGGCAATATGGTGTGGAATATATGAGCCTCTTCCATGATGTGGAGATGTGATGTGGCATGATGAGTTGGCATTCATGAGGTGGTAGATTGACATGGCAAATTGAGGTGGAGGGATTGGTGATGTGGCAATGTTGACGAGGTATGCCAAGGTGGCAAGGTGTGATGACATGGCTCCAAGAGTCCCTCTGATGTGGAATGATGAGGTGGCACATGTGGATGATGTGGCAGCATGTGTGGCAATCTAAGGTGACATGGCATGGAGTGATGTCACATCTCCTTGATGACATGGCACCATGCGGTCTAACAACGTGGCACGGTTGCAAGGCAAAAATAGATGACTCAGCCTTCCACATGGGCAGGATGCACACTCCAATGGCTTGCCACTAGGGTCGGTGATGCTCCTAGCCTACCTCACCAAGCCTAATACCAAGCCTACCTTGTCTTGGTATTAGGCTTGGGTGGGCCTTTTTCCCCCACAAAAGGGAGATTTCACTCTTGGAGGCCATATTGTACGTTTCCCTTACTCAAATTTAACCAAAATTTTTTCCTCCTATTCATCATGCGGAGGACTAAAAATATTGACATTTTTGAAATGTTTCGTCATGTTTGAGAATTACTTGATTTATTTTTAATATTCTTTGTTGATCCTTGAGGAGTAAAAGTAAAAATAAAACTTCAATCTTCCTAAATCTAACCGTTGGATTTGGGATTTGATGATTGAACCACACACCCTTATGTGCCTACTAACCTTCCACCAAATTGGATTTGCTTAATTATTCAAAATACTAAAAAAATGTGGTGTGGTACTAAAATGCATGCATTTTATGACTTTATTTATTATAAGTAATTATTTATAATTAGATAAATCATTCAAATAATTACCAATAAATCAAGTTAAGCTCTACATAATGTAAAGAGACCACCTACAAAGTTTCAATAACATTTAATCTAAAATGAGTGAGAAATTTAGAATTTAATATGACACTCTCTGTTCGTGACAAAGGTGTGACCACCCTAGAACCATGCCGTGTGACACAAAGCAATTTCTTGTGTGTGCATCAAATTTTTGATCAGACTATACCATTGTGTGCACAATAGCATGTGTGATGTTGTATCTGAAGACTTCAAAGACTATATCCATAGGGAAGTACGTGAGATTTGCATTTTTGTGTGCTAAAAAGCTTGTTTTTCCACCTCCTAAGGATTGGGGAGTGAAAAAAAAGTGGACACCCTTAGCTTGCTACTTCCCTGAGGTTTGATAGGGAATTGCCTATATATAGGTATCTTGCATGACCCATAACTTATGCATTGCTCAACAAGATTCAGTAAACTTTGTCTTCAAATTGTAATACAAATTCCAAACTTGAACATGAGAACAAAAAATGATTTTGTACCAGTTAACCTACTTTTACCCTGATAGTTGTTGATATTGGTATCTAGATTCATCCTAAAATGGAAGAAGCTGGAAATGTGCAATTTGTGCATGTGCAAAGATATTTAATAAATCCAACACTATTTACAATTTTGAATTGTTTTTTTTTTCATGCACTTCTTGCTATATGGCTCATAATCATGCCAAAGGTCATTGCATTTCATAATGCATGATACTAGCATGCCCTTTGGCCTATTTGTGTTTTGAAGAATTTTAGACCAAATTGCACTTGTTTGGGATATCCAATTCTACTGACGTGTTTCACAAGCGAAAGGGGGAAACCCAAGATCTGAAAGTTTCACTACTCCCATGAATTTCACATTTTCACAACTCCCGCCCATCGAATCTTTGAACATACCTGCTGCCACCTTGCAAATGCCGTGCAACCCACATGCACCTCGACATGACCTTGCATAGACTTTGGTTTGGGATTGTCTTCTTTTGGGTAAATTGTCTTCTATTTTTTGCTTGCCTCACAAGATAGCTTCTCTAGGTCTATTCTGGACTGATCGTGGCCATGGTGTCAATGGCAATATGTAGCTTGCCATGGCTTGCAAGAGAAGCAGATAGAGGCTACGAGACAAGAAAGCTGAAAATCCTGGTCAAGGTAGAAGGAACAGATTGTGGGTCGAGGAAAGAAATGGCACGGTATCAAAATGGCAATAGAAGACACTTTTGCAAGATTTGTGATGAGAGAAACAATGAGAAGAAATAAGACTCATTGCAGAACAGGAGCAGGAAGTAGTAGATGCACATTGCATGCATTCTATCATTGCCATCGGAGCAAAGAACACAAGCTGTGGTCTTACGATTGGTGGGAGCAGTTGAGGCAGCAATATCAGGCCATTCAGGTGAATAGTAGTCTCGAGTCTTCACAAGATTTAGTATGCACCCTAAAGTTCATACAGTAAAAACCCTACCAACACCTCGGGAGATGCACACCCAAAACACTTATTTCATTAATTTTGGACTCATATGTCTACATTTGGACTATTCCTAAAACTCCTTCCCAAATGAAAAGTTTACTTTATGAAAATGTTGTTCGAGAATCAAAAGTTTACTATTTGGTAGTGTCATTTCCACGTAATAAATTTTAGAATATCTCTCTATAATGTTGCACTTAATAATAATTTAAATTAATAATTTAATAAAAAATAATAGTTTAATTACTCTTAAATTAATAAAAGCAATTTAAATGTATGAAAAAATTATATGTATGCATGCATGTATGTATGTGTGGATGGATGCATGCATATATGGATGGATGTATATATGTATGTATGTATGCATGTATCGCCCATGCATGACATTAATTTACCATAAGAGTCCTCTAAAATCTTCAAGATATCATAACGGTATTAACAAACACCTTTTGAGAGTTTAAAAACTCTAAAATCTGGTAGATATGGAGTCACACACAACGCTGCGCATGCATGCATGGAACGTACATGTCCTTAGTTCATCGATCAAAGGCCATTGATACATATGGTGGGACCAGTGCACTGCACTATCCACGTGGCATGGGCATGCCCGTAAGACTTTTATATTTATATTTATATAGTTAAGATCCATGTATGAGATTAATTTACCATTTGAGTCTTCTAAAATCTCCAAGACTTAATAACGGTGTGAATAAACACCTTTTAGAGTTTAGAGTTTTGGAACTCAAATTGCCAAGACTTAATAATGGTGTCAATAAACACCTTTCAAAGTTTTTATAGAAATCCTAGTATAATTTTTCATTTTAAAGAATCTTCATTTAAAAGTTTAACTTTTTCTTAACCTATTAATAACTTTAATAAATAAAAATCATTTAAATCCATGGATAAACTCTGTGTGTGTGTCTGTGTGTGCGCGCGCGCGCATGTGTACGTATGTATGTATGTACGTACATACATACGTATATATATAAGGTCCATGCATTAGATTAATTTACCATGAGAGTCCTCTAAAATCTCCAAGACTTAATAACGGTGTTAATAAACACCTTTTAGAGTTTCGAAACTCTAATATCTCCAAGAGTTAATAACGGTGCCAATAAACACCACTCAGAGTTTCAAAAAGCAAAAATGGTATAATCTCAAAGAACTTTATAATGGTGCCAATAAACACCTTGCAATAGTTACAAAGATTTTTTAAGCAAACACCTTCAAATAACATATCTTAATGGAGGAGGAAACAGAGGGAATTTTTTTTAATTAAAATTAAATTAAATTTTATTTTGTTTTGTTTTATTTTGTTTTGTTTTGTTTTGTTTTGTTTTATTTTATTTTATTTTTATCGCCGCCTTCGCGTTGTCGATCTCTTGGACAAGGGAGGGAGGAAGGAGAGGAGAAGGGATGAGAGAGGGAGAGAAGGGAGGAGAATGGGAAGAGAGAGGGAGAGAAGGGAGGAGAAAGGGAAGGAAGAGGGAGAGGGGGAATAGAGCACAACGAAGGGAGAGGGAGAGGGAGAAAGGGAGGGGACCACGATGGGAGTGAGAGTAGAAGGAAGGACTAGAGTAGAAGGAAGAGGGAGAGAGGAAGGGAAGAGTAGAGGAGGGAGTAATAATTTTTTAAAAATAAATTTAATTAGATAGGTGGGTGACGAGGAGGAAGGGAAGAAAATGGAGAGGGAAAGAGAGGAAAGAAGAGGGGGAAGGAATGAAGGTAAGGGAAGAGCGAGGGAAGGAGAGAGAGAGAGAGAGAGAGAGAGAGAGAGAGTCGCGCTACTACGGCGGCGCAGTGGTGGCCAAAAAAAAATATATATATATATTGGTCATCGCTCACTACCGCTGTGCTGCCGCGACAGTGTGACTCTCTCTCTCTCTCGGTCTGTGTGTGTGTCGCTGCCGCACACTATAGAAGAAAGGGAGGGAGAGAGGAGACAAGAAAGAGGAGAGAGAGAGAGAGAGAGAGAGAGGGAGGGAGAGACAGGGGGAGAAAGAGGGAGGGAGAGAAGGGAGGAGAAAGGAGAGGGAGAGGGAGAGGGAGAGGGAGAGGGAGAGGGGGAAGGGAAGGGGAGGGTGCGCAACACGAGAGAGAGGGAGAGGGAGTGCAACGCAATGGCAAGGGATATGGAGAGGGAGAGAGGAAGGAAGGGGAACACGATGAGAGGGAGGGTGTGGGTGTGATTGAAAAGGGAGAGCGAGAGGTGAGAGTCAATATACTTCCCTCAAGGAATTCAAACTTCCCGCTCTAAAATTCAAACTTCCCTTTCCCATTCCCCCCTTTTCCCCATTCCCCCCTTCCCCATTCCCCATTGCCCAATCCCCCCTCCCCCCCCCCCTCCTCCCCTTTCCCTTCCCCTACCCCCCTTCCCCCTATTCCTCCCCCTCTCCCCTTTTCCCCCCCTTTTCCCCTCCCCTTTTTCCCCCCTTTCCTCCCTTCCCCCCCCCCCCTCTCTTCCCTTTTCCCCTCCCCTCCCCTTTTCCTCCCCTTCCCCCTTTCCTCCCCCTTCCCCCCCTGCCTCTTTCCTCTCCTCCATTCCATTAATTTCCTTTCTTCCCTACCCTCCCCAAGATAAATTTTTAAGGGCATATATTTTCCCAAAGACGAATTTAGGAGCTTCTCCAAACTAGTGTGGCTAATCTTTTAATCCTGAAATTTGATAAATTTGCCTAAAAATTAATATAACTTTATCATATGAGGTCCAAATTTAGCCCTCCAAGTACTCAAATCGAATGGCATAAGCCATCTAAAGTCATCCATAGGGTTAGAATTTTCAAATTCCAGCTTATTAAAAACCTGTGAATGAAGTTTAATTATACTTGATAAATTCGCCCGAAAATTAACATAACTTTATCATATGAGGTCCAAATTTAGCCCTCCAAGTACTCAAATAGATCGGCATAAGCCATCTAAAGTCATCTATAGGGTTAGAATTTTCAAATTCTAGCTTATTAAAAACCTGTGAATGAAGTTTAATTATATTTAAACCAAATTCATAGGCTAATATTTGTAGCATGGCTAATATTTGTAACTCTACCCCATACCCTAAATCCTAAACCCTGATCCCTATAGCCTAAACCCAAATTCCTATACCATAAACACTATTTCCTATAACTTAAACTCTAAAACCTATACCTTAAATCCTAAACCCTATACCCTATATCCTAAACCTTAAGCCAAAAAATAGTATTTGAGGTGTGTTATTTGACCGTGCACATAACCGATGGGCACGATCCTTTGTACATGCATCAATAAATCTATGTTAAAGCACGTGCAAAGTATCGTATGCATCTGATATGCTTTTGATGGTCAAAGTCCCCACAAATTCCATTTTTCACCAAGTGTTATGCACAACCGTCAAAAAATAGTATTTGAGGTGTGTCATTCGAATGTGCACATAACCGATGGGCATGATACTTTCTACACACATGAATCCAACCTATGTTAATGCACGTACAAATTATCATACCCATTGTATATGCTTTGGATGGTCAAAGTCGCCACAAATCCCATTTTCCATCAAGTGTTATGCACAACCGTCAAAAAATATTATTTTTGAGGTGTGTTATTCGTACGTGTTATTCGTACGCGCACATACCCGATGGACACGATAATCTTCACTTATGTCAATCCAACCTATGTTGAGGCCTGTACAAAGTATCTTGCCCATCGGATATGCTTTGGATGGTTAAACTTGCCACAAACCCCATTTTTCACCAAGTGTTATGCACAATTGCCAAAAAACATGCTCTGAGGTGTGTTATTTGAACATGCACATACCCGATGGGCATGATACTTTGCACATGTATAAATATAATCTATTTTAAGCTGTCTGCAAAGTATCATGCCCATCAAATATGCTCTAGATGGTCAAAGTCACCACAAACCCCAAGTGTTAAGCACAACCGTAAAAAAATAGTATCTAAGGTGTGTCATTCGAATGCACTCATACCCAATGGTCATGATACTTTGCACACACATCAATACAACTTGTGTTGATGTGTGTGCAAAATATCATGTCCATCGAATATTCTTTGGATGGTCAAAGACACCATAAACACCTTTTTTCACAAAGTGTTATGCACAACCACCAAGAAATAGTACCTGAGGTATATTATTCGAATGCATTGATACCCAAAGGGTACAATGCTTTGCAAAAGTAAGAATAAAACCTATTTTCAGGTGCGTGCAAAATATCTTGCCATCGGATATGTATTGGATGGTTAAACACATCACAAACCTCGTTTTTTACCAAGTGTTATGCACAACTACCAAAGAATAGTATTTGAGGTGTATTATTTAAATGCTCTCATACCCTATGGGTACAATACTTTTCACGTGCATCAATATAATCTATTTTGAGCTGTGTGCAAAGTATTATGCCCATTGGATATGCTTTGGATGGTCAAAGTCATCACAAATTGCCTTTTTCATTAAGTGTTATCCACAATCATAAAAAAATAGAGTTTAAGGTGTGTTATTTGAACGTGGACATACTGGATGGACATAATACTTTGCATTCATGTCAATCTAACCTATTTTTAGGTCTTTTCAAAGTATCGTGCCCATCGAATATGCTTTGGATGGCCAAACGCGCCAAAAAATAGTATCTGAGGTGTATGATTCGAATGCTCTCATACCCAATGGGCACAATGCTTTGCACACATGTTAATCTAACCTAATTAGAGATGCATGAAAAATATCGTATCCATCAGATATGCTTTGGATCATAAAATACACCAAAAACTTCATTTATCACTAAGTGTTAACGCGCGCACAATTGCCAAAGAATAGTATCTGAGGTGTGTTATTCAAATGCCCTCATACCCGATGGGCACAATACTTTGCACACATGTCAATACAACATATGTTGAGATGCATGCAAAGTATTGTGTCCATCCGATATGCTTTGGATAGTCAAAGTTGGCACAAACCCACTTTTTCATATACTTGGTCAACAAGCGCTACATGACTGGATGCATCACCAGGTGGATGCTAATCCTTTTGGAGTTTGACTTCACAGTCATTGTACGTAAAAGGAAAACCCATGCCTTGGCCAATCTCCTATCAAGAATCCCAAACAGTGAAGCCCCAATGGGAGTAGAAGATGATCTCCTAGACGCTTCTCTCTTCTTCCTCGACATCATCGACCGCTGAGATCGGCCACTACCTGGCAAACGGATTACCCCTAGGCTAGGATAGAGCCCGCAAGCTCATTAAGGACACAACACCATATCAACTGATAGCAGGCCAACTATACCGCAAGGGCAGTCATCATGGGATATGATTTGGATGGTCAAACTCGCCACAAATTGTATTTTTCACTAAATGTCGTACATGACTATCCAAAAACACATTCTGGATGTGTAATTCAAATGTGCACACAGCTGATGGGTATGACACTTTGCACATGTGTCAATCCAACATATGTTGATCTGTGTGCAAAGTATCATGCCCATCAGATATGGTCTAGATGATCGAAGTCGCCAGAAACCCCATTTTTCACCAAGTGTTATCCATAACCGCCATAAAATGTATCTGAGGTGTGTCATTCGAATGCACTCATACCTGATGGGAATGATACTTCATGCACACATGAATACAATATATGTTGAGTCATGTTCAAAATATCGTGCCCATCAAATTTGCTTTGGATTGTCAAACATGCCACAAACTCCGTTTTTCACCAAGTGTCATGCACAACCGTCAAAAAATAGCATTTGAGGTGTATTATTCAAATGCTCTCATATTTGATGGGCACGATGCTTTGCACATGTATTAATCTAATATAATTAGAGATGCATGAAAAATATCGTGTCCATCGGATATGCTTTGGATGGTCAAACATGCCACAAACCCCATTTTTCATCAAATGTTATGCACAATTGCCAAAGAATAGTATTTGAGGTATGTATTCAAATGCACTCATACCCGATAGCCACAATACTTTGCACACATGTCAATCCAACCTATGTTGAGGTGTTTGCAAAGTATCGTGCCCATCAAATATGCTTTGCATGGTCAAAGCCAGCACAAATCCAATTTTTCATCAAGTATTATGCACAACTGTCAAAAAATAGTATTTGAGGTGTATTATTCAAGTGCGGACATATCGAATGGACATGATACCTTGCACTCGTGTCAATTTCACCTTTTTTGAGTCCTGTGCCAAGTATCGTGCCCATTGGATATGCTTTGCATGGTCAAACTCACTACAAACTCTATTTTTCACTAAGTTTCATGCACAACTACCGCCAAAAAACACGACTGAGGTGTGTTATTCGAGCACGCACATACCTGATGGACATGATACTGTGTGTAGGCATCAATCTTGCACACAAAAATTATCAATCCGATGAACATGTAAAAATTATCATGCCCATCGGATATGCTTTGGATGGTCAATGTTGCCACAAACTCTGTTTTTCACCAAGTAATATGCACAACCACCAAAAGAAACTATCTGAGATGTGTAATAAGAATGCACTCATACTTGATGGACATGATACTTTACACATGTAAATCCAACCTATGTTGAGGCATATGTAATTTATCATACCCATCGTATATGCTTTGGATGGTCAAACTTGCCACAAACGGTGTTTTTCACCAAGTGTTATGAGAATCTAAGGTGTGTCATTCGAATGTGCTCATATTTAACGGGCACGATACTTTACACCCATTTTCTATAAGCTGAAATTTGAAAATTCTAACTATATAGATGACTTTATATGGCTTATGCCAATCAATTTGAGTACTTGGAGGGCTAAATTTGGGTCTCATATGAGGAAGTTATGTTAATTTTGGGGCTAATTTATCAAATTTCAAGTTTGAAATATTAGCTAAACTAGAAGGGTTTCAAAAGGGGGGGGGAGGGGTGAAAAGGAGAAGGTGGGAGGGAATGGGGGGGAGGGGAAAGGGTGGAAAGGGGGAAGGGGGGAGGGGAATGGGGGGAGCGAAAAGGGGAATGGGGAAAAGGGGGGAATGGAGGAAAGGGGGGAATAGGGGAATGGGGAATGGGGGGGAGGGGAATGGGAGAAAGGGGGAATGGGGGGAGGGGAAGGGGGGAAGGGGGGAAGGGAGGAAAGGGGGGAATGGAGGAATGGGGGGAATGGGGTTTAGGATTTAAGGTATAGGTTTTAGGGTTTAAGCTATAGGAAATAGTGTTTATGGTATAGGAATTTGGGTTTAGGCTATAGGGATTAGGGTTTAGGATTTAGGGCATGGGGTAGAGTTACAAATATTAGCCATGCTACAAATATTAGCCTGTGAATTTGGTTTAAGTATCATTAAACTTCATTCACAGGTTTTTAATAAGTTGGAATTTGAAAATTCTAACCCTATAGATGACTTTAGATGGCTTATGCCAATCGATTTGAGTACTTGGAGGGCTAAATTTGGACCTCATACGATAAAGTTATGTTAATATTTGGGCGAATTTATCAAGTATAATTAAACTTCATTCACAGGTTTTTAATAAGTTGGAATTTGAAAATTCTAACCCTATAACTTTAGATGCTTATGCCGATCGATTTGAGTACTTGGAGGTCAAAATTTGGACCTCATACGTTAAAGTTATGTTAATTTTTGGGCGAATTTATCAAATTTCAAGATTGAAAGATTAGCCACACTAGTTTGGAGAAGCTCCTAAATTCGTCTTTGGGAAAATATTCGCCCTTAAAAATTTATCTTGGGGAGGGTAGGGAAGAAAGGAAATTAATGGAATGGAGGAGAGGAAAGAATAGTGTAGTATGCAAAGTGTTCCATGAAGAGAAAGTGGATGAAGTGAAAAGGAGAACCTGACACAATTGCAAGAAATTAAAGGAGTTCTTGGTTTTCACAGCATATGGGGATTTTCAAACAATCACTTGATTAAAACAAGAAAACTATCTTGTTTCTGTAGTGCATGCATCATAGGGGATCATGACAATTGTGAGAACATGCATTTGTGAAGACATAGGAGCGAGTTTAAGTTTTCTCTCTACATTCAAATGGAGTGACAAACAATGGAGAGACAAAACAAGAACTCCCCACGGTTTGGGGAGAGTTTTGATGACCTCACTGATTGTCTAGAAAAGGGGGATAAGTTTGCAGTTGTTGCTACCTCTCGCAAGAACAAGTAAGATGACCCATACTTTGTATTGTAGTGCACAAAACCTAAGCACAAGGTTGAGGAAGCATTTAAAGATAATTAGGAAAAAACTAATGAGAAGTGGGATATAGTACTTGGAGCTTTTTGGTACAAAAAACATCCAAGAGAGGCCACAGTTACAAACTACTACATAAGAGTCCACATAAATTCGTATACTCTCATCTAGTAAGAGCTATTAAGTTCCAGATGCAACTTGTGCCACAACAAAAGAATGTGAAGAGTGTCTTCAAATTGGATTTAGATAGGCATGAGAACATCTTGGGGTCTCTTAGAGCGGTGGATGAGGACGACTAAGATAGTAATAAGAAAATGTAGTCTCATTGCAAGCAAAGAATATTCCACTTGTCCTAGAAAATGGAAAATGTATTTGAGACTATGCCTCCTTAGTAAATCCCAAACTAAGCACCGCGATTGTTTTTGTAAATCCCAAATGATAAACCCCACGCTTGTTTTTAGTATATCCCAAACAACCAGCGCACTGGTTTTATTAAATTCCATAATGAATCCACAAATCAAAAAATCCTAAACGAATGAATTGTATGCCATTCATCTTGTAATAATAGAAGCAAACCACCACATTGGTGGTAGTTAATATCCTAGTGTGCAACCAACCACCGCGCTGGAGACCACTTATCCTGCACTACCACCATGCTATCTTAAAATTCATTGCAAAGTGCTATACTAAAATAATATCCTTTAGGCTGGTTATTTTTAATTGTCATATTTCAGCCACCGGGCTACTTAAGACATTAGAGTAGTCATATTTTATCGCTTCATCCACCTCATGTATTACGCATTCATGTATAAAATCGAGATCCATCCGAGTTTACTTTGGTCGACTAAAATAAGATCGGTTAACAATTTACTCGAGCAGAACTGAGATAACTTGTATTTGCTCACAAAATATTAGGCGCATATATTATTAACACTAAGAATAAACCAACTATCTCTCCAAAGACTCTCCAGAGACATTTAAGTATTAACATGGATGCAGATCGACACAAAATCAAGTATTACGAGCACCATAGATCATGGATGATGGCAGTCTGAGAAAGTCCACAAGTCCAAGAAATGCCTACAAGATTTTTACTTTTTAAAAAATATGACATTTTGTGGCTTAGGGAATTTTCAAACTCCCGACTATCTTATCAACCTCTCTATACAACTCTTTACGCCAGTCTGATGCACTATCACAGACCTCATTACACACTCAGACCACCAACTGCTTGCTTGCCTTTGCCAATTTGTATGCCCATAGTAGCCCCTCCTTTTGCTCGAGGTCCTTTTCATCCTAGTATTGGTGCTCTATACAACTTCGTGCCTCCATCATGTCCATCCAAAAGAAACCTACATCATAAGCTTGACAAGTACCTTAAAGCAGTAGGAAAAATGATAGCCTGAGAAATTAATATTCACCATTAGTCATATAGTCAATTGCAAAGCATGTCCTCCTTGTAGCTATTATCCTCCTTCTTCTTCGGGTCTGATTCTACGAGGAGGTCATCCAACATTGTTCTCAGATAGAACATGATCATTCCAAAGTCTTTTGGGTATGCCATAGATTTGCAGGACGTGGATCGGTGTACAGAGTTTTAGGGATAGATTTCATAATGGGCTCTTAGTTGTGTCTGCACTGCACTTAAATAGGGAAAGAGTTCATTGAGCCCGGCCTTCTCATTCTTCTTTCATACAACCTAAGATGTCCACCTCTCATCATTCGACTGAGGTGGGTAGTCTTCTCTATCAAGGTCTAAGCATGGTTAGGTGACATGCTTTTTGTGCTTTATGAAAGCACATAGCACATTACTTGAGCATTACTTATAGCACAAATTATGTACCTTAATATATGAATTTTTTAAAATATCAATGTTCTTTCATTGGAGAGCTGCCTCATTATCTTCTCTAGCATGGTTGCTCTCTGTCCCATCCTTCTTGGCCTTGAACCTCTCGCATAGCTCTTGCATCACTGCTCTGATTTCTGCATTCTCCCTTTTCAGTTCCTCCATTATCTGGTCTTTTTCAATGTTCATTGCGTTCTGCATATTGCAAAGCTGTTTGTAAAGAGCCTCCTTTTTGGCTCTCTAATCTTCAAGATCCTTTCGCATCATTGCTAGTCCCCATCAGTTCTGACTTCATCAAGCCTATCCCAAAGCTCCTTGATGTGCTTCTCTACTTCTTCTCTTTTATGCCTTTCTATGTCGACCATTTTTGCAGTGGCCTCAACTTGCTCTCATTCCTGCAAGGCCCTCATTTTTGCCTCCTCTACCTTGGCTTCAACACCCTCCCTAAGATTTTTCTCAAGTTGCACTGCCTTTGCTGCATCAGTGGCTTTCTCTTGTAGAAAAGTCACCTTGTAAGACATCTTCTTATCGTATTTCTCAAAAATCCCTTTGAGGATACATGTCATTAGGTGCATTGCAACTCCAGTGGACTGAGATGACAATTTGGATTTGCCATCCACAAAATTCTTTAAGTTGGTCATCGTGCTCTTGGAGATCGCCCTCGAGGAAGAGACATCACGTCCTTTTAGTTTCTCTACTGCTACTTGAACCTACCAGAAGTTCATGGTTCCTCTCATATCAGGAAAGAAGTGCATTGCATTCTTCAACACATCCTGGAGGTTTGTTGGCAAGCTAGAGAGCTTAACTCCACCATCTTTACTAATATGAGCATTGGGCTATATATTTAGAATATCTTGTCTCTTCCACTTCTTTCGAAAGAAGTGTGCTTGCAAATTGCCTCCAGGAATGCCTAGCACATTTTCAATCATGCTTTCAGTGATGGTAATCTTCTAACCTTGACAGATTATATGTCCCTCTTTCACATTCACCTCTTGTACCAACGTGGCGAAGTTGCTAAGAGTATTTAATTAGGCTTTTGAAGAGCGAGTGAGGAGCTCCCAGATGTCACAATTTCAAGATCAGGGGAGGAGAGGCTCTCACATGGTGCTACAAAGGGGGTGGAAAGATTGTGTGAGGAGCTCCCAGACTGTGCAGGGGGAGAGGAAATATCATGTGAGGAACTTTTAGACTATGCCTGCAGACATATTTTAAAGCTCGATGTGTCCAAGGGGATCCATTATGAGAGGGGATAGAAGTTGCACTAAGAGGGCAAGGGAGAAAGAAATGGTCGATAGGGATAGAAGACGAAACGGTAAAGGAAATGGAATCGTGGAGGCTTAAGTTTGCAGTCCAAGTGCAAGGGAGAAAGAAATAGTAGAGAGGGATAGAATATGAAATAGTGAAGGGAATGGAATAGCAAGGGAATAATGAAGGCTTAAGTTTAAATACCAACTACAAGGAACTATCCAGGTGAGAGCCACCGCGGTGGTTGGCCTGAATTTTGATTAATTCAAGAAGGCGACAGTACTAAATGAAGCAAAATAATTTTCAACCATTGCGCTGGTTCAGGAAAGTTACAATTTCAATCACTGAGCTAGTTTAGGACACGTTTAGGACAGTCAACCACTGGGCTAGTTTAGGACATGTTTAGGACGATCAATTTCAACCACTGAGATGGTTTAGGACACTACCAGGCTGGTTTAGCCTGACGGCCTCAACTTCACATATCAAACAATAACAAGCATATTTCTTTTCATTTTTGAATTTCACAATTAGAAAATAACAATATATTGCTTTTCATTTCTGAATTTCACAATTTCAATCACAATTTCTGTTAGTTAACTGCTTGCTGTATGTTGTGAACCGGCACCAGGTTGGTTTAGGACAATCACATTAAGTCCAAGCCGTCCCAGTCTAGAAATAGTGGTATATGACCAGAATAACAGGAAATTAAATTTAAGTACTAAGAAACACAAAAATTTCAACCACCGGGCTGGTCAATAACTAATGTCTATTCAACCATGCTAGTTTAGGACAATCACATAACTGGTGATTGAGATGAAGTAGCCACGATTGCATGATGTTCCAACCACCAGGCGGGTTTAGTAAAATAACAATATATTGCAAAATATATTGCTCTTAATTTTTGTCCAACCACACCACCGAGCTGGACAACAACTAATGTCTGTTCAACCAGACTAGTTTAGGACAATCACATAACTGGCAATTAAGTTGAACTAGCCTACGGTTGCATAATGTTCCAACCACTGGGATGGTTTAGGACAATCATATTTCGTACAAGCTTGATTTAAGAAATGAAACAAGTCAACTATCCCAAAGCCCAATCACAAACAACCACCAGGCTGGTTTAGGCACCACTGACCTGCATTGTATCTTGCATGTGTATGATGTGCTCCTCAAACACCTTATGTCCCGTCGACTTCTTACAAATGTCTTTTCTATTTGGAGAAACTCTCATATTTTTGTGCCAAAACGCCATCATTGTAGCAATAACTTCTGCACTTAGGCTGTCGCTCCTTTTCTTTTGTTTTGTTGAAGCGAACAGACTTCTCAGATCGGGATGATCGTGCATTGCTTCTACTCTACGTTCAACTGCTCGAGCCACGTTGGTCCTTCTGATTGACAACATCTTCGACATTGTGCACCCAAGCAATTTCTCCTTTGTTTTAGGGGACACCAACATAGCTAATGTCGCCCTCTTTGTAGCTAGTTGATCTAAGCTGTGCAGCCCTTTCACTTTCTGTAGGGCATTTCTCAGGTTAGAGAGCATCGCCTCTTGGGTGTGCATCTCTCGAGGTGTTGGTAGGGTTGTTACTCTATGAACTTTAGAGTGCAGGCTAAAGCTTGTGAAGACTCAAGACTGGTAATCACCTGAATGGCCTGATGTTTGCTGCCTCGAATGCTCCCACCAATCGTGACACCACATCTTGTGTTCTTCGCTCCGATGGCAATGATCGAATGCATACATCTGCAATCGCTTCTTGCTGCTGCTCTGCAAGGAGTCTTCTTTCTTCTCATTGTTCAGGGATTTAAAAAGTACATTTTTCTAATAAAAATATGTACTTTTTTATTAAACATCATGGCCTAATGCCCTAAATGCAAACAAATGCAGTTCTTTACACTGGCTGTTAACTGGGAGCATACTGTGCGGTTTATAATCTTACCATATGGTATCATGATCTGACTACCATGCGGTATCATGCCATACATGGCAGTATCATTTACCCTACACGGTCCCACATCTTCACCGCATGGTTATTTTTAGGACAGCACGAGACACTGCACGGTAACCTACCTATACCGCGTGGTAGATGTCATATTGGCACGTGTGACACCGTGGATCTCGTTCGATTTGAAAGGATACACAATCTTGAACATTGGCATACCATGCAGCCTAGGATGGTACCACATGGTGTAGCGGCAAAATCTTGTAAAAGGACCCCGCTCCTGCCACTACTACCCTGCCAAAACCTATTTCTTTATGATGTAGTCTCTCTCCTTAGGCTTTTGGTGAGTTTCTATAGCCTTTAGTGTCAATCAACTGGACCAGGTGATGACCTACCTCGGTCGGTCGGATTCACCTTGCCTGGCTGAATGTCAATAGGCAGTTTGAGAGAGCGAAAGAGAGGGAGTTGAGAGAGAGAGAGAGAGAGAGAGAGAGAGAGAGAGAGAGAGAGAGAGAGAGGGAAGGAGAGTAAGAGAGAGAGAGGAAAGAGAGGGAGAGTAAAAGAGAGAGAGGAAATAGAGAGAGGGAGAGTAAAAGAGAGAGAGAGAGAGAGAGAGAGAGAGAGAGAGATGTATGTTTATGTCTCAGTTAGGCTAGGAGATGATCCGCTTTGGTCGATCGGATTCTCCTCGCCTCGATTGATGTGTGTAATAGTAAAGATCAAAGCCGGGTGATGGCTCACATTTGCCAGTCGGTTCCCCCTGCTTCGATCTTCTTATATATCATATCTATCTATGTACATAGGTGTCAATAGAGCCAGGTTTTATCCGGATGATGGCCCGCTTTTGCCAGTCGGTTCCTCTCGATAAAACTCTTCCCAATCGGATGTGTGATTGGACCATCCATGCATGCTATCAGGTTTGATGTTGTGAATTATTAAATGCAATGACCTTTGGCATGCTTATGAGCCATATAGCAAGCAAGTGCATGGAAAAATAAACAATTCAAAATTGTAAATAGTGTTGGATTTATTAAAATATCTTTTCACATGCACAAATTGCACTTTTCCAACTTCTTTCATTTAAGGGTGAATCTATATACCAATACCAACAACTATCAATGTTTTAAGACCACCATGCAGTACAGTAGTCCCACTAGTTTGGATTTTAAATTTTCAATCCGTTTTGGTTTTCAACAAATCAAAGAAAGTTATGGAAAGTGCTCTCAAATGGATATGCATCACTTTAGCACAACATTGGAGGCCTATTAACCCATGCCTAATGTTCTCATTTAGGTGTGTCCTTGGGTTGAGAAGAAGTTGACATAGTGTACTTTTGAATGATTGCTTGGTTGCATGTATGTATAGAATAAAATTTTGATGTTTTTGAAAAAATTGCTATATACTATAGTCTTCAGGATCCATGCTTCACATGCAACATAGCACTTGTAATGCTTTAACGGTCTCGTACCAAATCCTTATTCCATAATTTTTTGCTCTCATGTTCAAGTTTGTAAAGTGTACTACAACTTGAAGACAAAGTTTGCTGAATTCCATTGAGCAATGCATAAGTTATGGGTCATGCAAGATACCTATATATAGAAAAGTCCCTGAACCTCACAAAAAATGGCTACACCCAAGCAAACAATGACCCAGAAATGTTAATCAAGCTAACATGCCATCCCCATAGCCTTGCTAGTAAAGATGCATCCCATCTTTGTGGGGTGTTGTTGGACGGAGGGGAGGTGGTGGTCTAATGGAGGGAAGGTGTCTCCATAGACCGATACCTAGTCTGAGAAAATTGATTGTGAGCCGATTGAAATCGAGCTAGCACCTCTGCCCCCACCCCCCTTACAAGTAGTAGACCCTCTGCTCCTCTTTCAAAACTAGCCCCAGCCGGTTTGCATCTAATGTAAGACGTGAGGGGTACCCCCAAGGCACCCCCAAAACTGTCTTTAGAAGACTATCTTTAGAAGTTGGTAGTGGCTAGTTGTAGGGCTGCTTGAAGAATGCTATGGGGAGCAAATGCAAACCCCAGGTGGAAGCTGGTTAGGGGGGCTATGGGTTTAGTGTTCACAAAAAACATTTTTCTCAACAAATTTGAAAACTTGGGGTTTAATTTTGAAGGTTTTCCTTGATAATTTGACAATTTTAAAGCTAAAATATAGCTAAATTGCCTAAAATTTTGCAGATTTTACAAAATTGAGAAAATATTTTTTTACGGGTGAGAATGAAAATGTTGCAAGTTCATTGTATATAGTTTGCAGAACATTGCTATGGGGACGACCTCTAAGAGAAGCCACTTTTTGTACGAGTGAAAATGAAAAGGTTGTAGATTCTTTGTATATAGTTTGCAGAACATTGCTATGGGGAAGGATACCCTCAAAGGAGGAGTTTTTGAGGTTCCTCTCTGCATATCAAGGAAATGTATCGCTTTGTTAGAAGAGTTTTCTTCCAGGCAACTGTTCAGACTGTGGGAGAAAGGGAGTGGCTCATCTCTAGTTCTGTTGGCTACCAAGGAAACCTACTGTAAGCAATCCCTTGGAGTGCTACGTTCACGCTGGAGGAGTTTCTACAACACGAATGTCCTGTTTAGGCACATTTTCGTGGACTCAATGAGCTCCTCGTCCCAAAGCTCATCACAATTGAATCAAGCTTGGAAAAGTGTTGTATCTCCCTCCACTTCAACCAAAAAGGGCCTCTCCTAAAGTGTGTCTAGTGTGGGATAGAAGGCAAACCCCTCCAGAGGCCCTCGAGCTCAAACTACCTAATGGGTGCAATGTTTTTGTTGAAGTCAGGTTTGGGATCTTCCCTAACATTTGCTACTATTGCAAGTGGAGTGGTCATTTTGCCCGAGGATGCCCGGATTGGTCATTTTTCCCGGAATGCTCGGAGAAAGGATGGGACAAAAAGAATGAAACAATCAGAAGCCCAACACTGGAAGAAGATCTGTGAGACAGAAAGACGATTGAACAAGCTGTCGAAGAAGAGACGATGCAGACGAAGTAGGGAGAGAAGCTGCATGCACCCCCTTGGGTGGCAGATACCCAGCCTAAAAATATTAACAAAAACAAAGCTCTTCCTACTGCAACCCCCAATGCAAGCCTCTGGACAAACCTTTGGAGCGTCAAGGGGAGGCCTTCAGCAAAATCAAGGAAGCCCTTCAAAGGAGAAAGGCTGAGAACCTCAACATGCTGGAGCATTTTGCATGGGAGGCCAATGCAAAGAAGTCTGAGTCTTTCAGAGCCATAAAAAGCCAAGCTAGGAGTACCCCTTCCTTTGTCAATATCTATGCACCTCTTATAGAAGGTATGAAGTGAGAGGACAAAGATGATGAATAACGATTTGCGTCAAAGGCCACAACTGGTCTGCCTCTCTTGGAACATTAGGGGAGCATGCGCTACATGGAAGCAACAGTCGGTTAGGAATTTGGTGCGGAGGCAACATTACCCAAAAATAGTGGTGTTACAAGAGTTGAAGATGGGCTCGAGGAACTTGGAAGGCTTGCACCTGCCGGGTTACTGTTTCATTAGTAACTACTTGTATGCAAGGAGAGGTGGAACCGCTCTACTATTGAGCGATAAACTATGCATGCAAGGAGTCTACAAAGACTTAGAAGGTGAGTTCATCTTAGCAGAATAAAAATTCAGGGGGTTGAATTCACAGTTGCGATGGTGTATGCCCCCAATAATTCAGCGAAGAGGAAAAGTTTATGGGAGCGACTTGGATCACTAATTCGGGCAAGCAAGTGATTCTTCTTGGAGATTGGAACAATACTTCCATCTTGCAGAACCGATCTCACGAAGCAATAGATGTTTCTCTAGGAGAAAGAGGGGCTTGGAACCAGTTCGAGGTCTCTTGTGACCATGTAGACTGAATTAGATACGACAGTCTGAAGGAGCTAAGGGTATT
The DNA here is from genome assembly GCF_047967505.1 of Dipteris shenzhenensis. NCBI lineage: Eukaryota > Viridiplantae > Streptophyta > Polypodiopsida > Gleicheniales > Dipteridaceae > Dipteris > Dipteris shenzhenensis. Next base: position 11,892,651 of record NC_141601.1, on the reverse strand, counting down.
CACCTGGCATAACAAGCAGGTAGACAGCACCTAGAGGGCTACTTGCTTAGACATAATCTAATTTTTATAGGGTGGATGGTGGGTTAAGCCGTGCTTATAGGGCAGTGTATTGATGAAAACTTTTGTGTCGGACCATTTTCCGATAGCTATCTCTTTTGATTTGTTGATGGACAAAACAACAAGAAGAGGGCCAGTCCCCTTTAAGCTCAACACATTGTGGATGGGGAGAGATTTCTTTGACAATCTAATCGCGCGTGAATGGAGGAAGGCTGTTGCCCACTCTAGTCACCCACTTCATGCTTGGAACAACTATATGCATGCAACAGTGATGGTGTCTAAAGAAATTGGCAAAGAAAGGGCAAACAAAAGTAGACTTCTTGAGGCGAATGCGCATAATGCTAGGAAATCATTGATTATGGCCTTGCAAGAAAACCCAAGTGATTCGTATGTTGCTATGATGCTCAATTCAGTTGATTTATTTCTCAGAGCATAGGAACATGGCTGACAGGCTTCTACACAAATTCAAGCTAGGTTGAGGTGGTTGGATAAAGGGGACAAACCATCTACCTTCCTTTTTTATATATAAATAGAGAAAAGGAACTTCTATTAATGCTTAAAATCCAACCATACAAATTGGCAAAACCGGAGAGGTTCCAATCGTGGCCAAAAACAAAACGGGTTGAAAGAAAGCCCGCCTGTTGCTAGAGATCCCAGCTCACTACCTAGGGATTCTCTGTAACAGGGGCTAATAGCCACGGTGGTGGACTATACAGCCAGCGAATCCCTCATGGTGTGAGATCATAAAATACACATGCAAGACAAACCTTGCAGAAATGTGCCCGCCTATCATCGGTAGCTCGAGAACCTGGAACAGCGCGCTCCAAAATGGATCGCAGTGTATAAATGATATCCTACCAAATGGCACCCAACATAGCCATCTGAGGAACATGGTGCTGGCCCATGACCCAGCTGCAACGGGCCACCCAGATGTTCCAGGCTATGATGTTGGCCATCGTCTCCCAAACACTATTCTCTCTCGACTGAGGGGGATGGTGAGAAGGGGGGGGAGTAGCCAAGTGAAGCTCAATGCTATGAATGCTCTGACCCTATATCTAGTAAGCTGGAGAGACCGTGTCTATGGAGAAGGCGTGGCCCCCCTCTATAAGCCAAGCTGCCATACCCCACATGAAATCTCTCTGCGTGCTCTAAAGCCATGCCACAATCCGAAGCACTTCGAGCTAGATCCTCTGAGCTGTTGGGTAGCTCCATAAGTAGTGAGGAATAGTCTCCATAGCTCCGCCTATACATCTATGGCACCCGCATCTGCTCAAGCCATGGGCCCATTGGGAGACCACCATGTGCGACCATCCAGAAGAAATAGGATATCTTCTATGGACGTAGGCTAGACCACAGGCGGGCCCAAAATCTGGATCTAACCTCCTCGCCCTAGGATCAGGCCATCCTGGTCTCTAACCTCCGGGTGCCTGATAAGCGACTGGCATGCAAACTCCTCTGCGTAGCGGGGGGCTGACTCGGATGAGACCTCTTGAGATCCGTTGCCAAACCCTCAAGAGACTCCTCATGAGGGGTGAGCCCTTCCCCGTGAGAGGGGCCTCCAAAAAGATCCACCTGTGGGACGACTGTGACTAACCACCTGTGCCAAGGGTGTTCCCCAAGAGACCGTGCTGTAGGAGAAGTTTCCAAGGCTCCATGCCTGGAGTGAGACCCTTGACTATCAACTTGCCCAACAGGGCTCTGCTCTGAATCTCTGGATCTATAATGCCCAGGCCTCCCTATGCCTGTGGTAGTATCACTGTCTGCCACGCAACTCTAGCTTTGGTGTTGCAAGTGCCATCGGATCCTACCCAAAGGAAGTTACGCACCAAGCGTCTCAATTGTTCCATGCAACCCCTGTGAAAAGACCAGCAAGAGGCTATGTACCAGGCTATGGCCAACATGACCTGAAGGCTCTGCCTGCCAAAGAGAGTTTGGCTTAGCTCCAATAAAGAAGCTTGCGCCTCATGCTCTCAAGGACCAGGGCTATCTGCTGCTCTATAGAGATGTCAATGCCCACACGTCATCCCAAGTACCTCGCCGACTGGCCACTCAGGATCCACCTGAAGCCTACCAATGCGCCCCACCGAAGAATCTCCTGGGATTCCTTAGTCACTGAAAGAAAATCGACTGATTTGCCCCAGTTGATCCTTTCCTGTGAGGCGGTGTAATAAACCGCAAGAGCCCCCCTGACCGCATCCAGGTTCTCCTCCGAACCCTCCACATACAAGGCCGTATCATCTGCGAACTCCGAGTCCAGAAGCTCCTCCTCCTATCTGATCGGTAGCCTCATCCCTCTGAGGCCAACCGTCTGTGACCTCAGGAAATAGCCCAACGCCTCCGCGACAAAGAGAAAGAGGAAGGGAGCCAGTGGGCATCCCTGTCTCACAGAGCGGGTGAGCAAGAAGGCCTGCTCGATGAAGCCACCAATCAACATCTGACTTAGAATTCCTTGCATACAAGGTAGAGACCCCTCTAATCCACCTGGAGAAGCCTAATCTCTACATCGTTCCCTCCAAGAAGGACCACTCTACCCAATCATAGGCCTTCTCAAAATCCAGCAGCAGGATCGCAAGGGGTTGCGCCTCCTCCCTTGCCTAATCCAATGCTTCCCAAAAGGTGAAGATGTTGTTGAGGATGCTATGCTCCTGGACAAAACCTGTCTGCATGTCATGGATGATGTCGACTAGATGGGGTCATAGCCGCAAACCCAAAACCTTGGCTAAGATCTTGTGTGCAGTGTCTAGCAGAGTGATCGGTCTCCACTATCAAATGTCCAAGCGGTCCCCTCCCTTCGGGATCAAACAAATCCAGCCTCTGCTCAGAGACGGTGGGAGTGCTTCTGAGTCAAAGATCTCTTGAAAGGCCAGCCGAAGGGGGGTGTGCACAAAGGGCCAAAAGCTCTTGAAGAAGACCGGGGACAACCCATCCTCCCTTGGGCACTTCTGAGTCGGAAGTGCCCTGAGAGCTTCCCGAAGTTGGTCATCTATGAAGGGAGAATCCAACTGGCTGCTCATGCCCTGAGAGACCATAGTTGGGACATGCTCCCATACCACCTCGCAGGCCTCCCGCACTTGGGGGGACTCCTCCTCAACCTGAAAAAGGTGTCAATAGAAATCCGAAGCCAACTCCATAATCTCATGAGGGTCCGAAACCACCTTGCCGCTAGAGTCTCTCAGTCTTTACAACTAGGCACTTTCCGACCTAGGCCCCATGGCCTAAAAGAACTGGCAACTCATCCTATCCCCTTGCTGCACCCAACGAGCACGAGCAGAATGGTAAACCGTCTCCTTTCTTCTTCACGGCGGTGAGGGAAAAGAGGCACAAGGAATGCATTGTTGTGAATGAAGATGATGATGGGAAGTTGAAATCAGGCAAGAAGGATATTATAAAGGTTTTTGCAGTTCACCTATTAAAAATTGATGGGGAAAAGCGAGATATGACTTAAGGCTATGAAGCAAGAATGGGAGCTTTTTTAACAAACCTACCAAGGAAGGTGCACAGCCACCAAGCAATGATGCTCCAGAGACCCTTCTTAGAGACAGAACTAAAGTATACATTGATGCAGATGGCTAGAGAGAAGACTCCAGGCCCTGATGGGATGCCTGTGGAGTTTTTCCAGCACTACTGGGACACTTGCAAGATGCAGATGGTGTGATTAGTGAATTGGTGTTGTCTCAAGGGTGAGCTCCCTAGCTCTATCAATACAAGGATAATCGAGTTGATTCCTAAGGGCTATGATAGGATCAATCTAAACAATGGAGACCACTCTCTATGCTAAATACGATCTATAAGGTCATTGCCAAAGCAATGGCAAATAGAATCAAGTTTATACTTGCAATATTGGTTCACTCTAAGCAGTTCAGTTTTGTAGCTAGTAGGAACATACAGGAGGTTGTTTTGAATGCTCTAGTGGCAGCGGACTATGTAGTTTCCCACAATGAAAGGATTGTGATGCTTAACCTTGATTTAGAAAAGGCCTATGATAGGGTCAGCTGGGATTTTGTGATACGCACTATGCAGGCACTTGGATTTGGGAATGGATTCTACAAGCTGTAAGGATGCGGTTCTCCAATGCGTCAGCTACAATGTCTGTTAATGGATACCATTTCCAGAACTTTGCTCTTCAACGACGGTCGATAAGGCAAGGCTACCCATTGGCCTCGCTACTTTTTGCTCTAGTCACAGAGCCCCTACTGGTTCAAATTGATCATCATTTGAGTAGTGGGAGTATTAGAGGGATGACTCTTCCAGATGGGTCAGACTTTTATTCTCAGTTCTTCGCTGATGATAGTAAAAGTTTCTTGAATGGGATTGAAGGCAACATACGTGTTTTTTTGGAGATTTTTAATGAATTTGTTGCACTTTCTGATTCTAGGATAAATCACGAGAAGACTAGTGTGTTGTGGCTCGGGTTGGGAGATCTGCCGGACTGTGGACTCAGAATTTCCATTTCAACTAGATTCCAAAGGGTCGAATAATCAGATACTTAGGTTGCCCACTAATTGGAGTAGGGGTCACATTCAAGCAGAAATTTGAGTGGGCCTTCCAAAAAATCAGAGTTAAGCTAACCAAATGGAGTGAAGGATCACAATAGCAAAGCATGTAATGGAATCTTTACTGGTTTATGTACTATCGCTTATGCCTTTTGCAAAGACAAGCCTTAGAAAAGTGGATAAGGCTATCACACTAATTTTGTTTGGGAGAACATATGGCACTCCATTAATTGGGAGCTGCTCTTGACCTCTAAGAAGGATGGCAGACTGGGCTTAACTCACATGAAAGAAAAGAACGAGAGGCTATGTACTAAGTGGCTGCTACTACACGTGGGCTCTTCTCAACCGTGGGCCAAAATGGCAAGATATCTGCTATGCCTCAATGCTCCTCGAGGTGTTAATCTCCTGTGGTGGCAAGATGTTCTATCGAAAGTCAACATTAATATACCATAGTCGGAGCTGCTGTCAAGACTGGTTCAGATCTGGAAGTCTAAGACACAAGGCTGCTACTAGGGCGGGCTGCGGTCTCTAAGTGGTGATGCCTCGCTTGGTAGGTCTCTATGGCCAACAAACTAGCCATATGACAATAATACATCTTTCATAAGCTCTCACCCCATCTAGCAAAGAAGCTATTCAAAAAGGGCCTCAAGACATTCAGGCAAATATGGGATCTAGGTGGAAAAAGATGGTATGAATTGGAAATGTTAGTGCAGAGATTTGACATCAATCCAATTGAAGAGAGACTGCTGGAACTTCTCTTTGAAAGGCTAAGAGAAGGGTGGCCTACCAGTCACACGTTTCAGGATGACTCCAGGTTCAGAGGGTTTTGTTAGAAGGATGGCAAAGCTTTCTATAGATTAAAACTGAAAGATTTTGAAGGGAATGCTACTAATCTAGCAGTAGGCATAGCTAGAAAGCACTGGGTGTTCCATGCACCTCTGGATCACCACTTAATTGGGCAATGAGACTTAGAAGGGTATGGGAATTGACCCCCTCTTTCAAGATAAACTCTCTATTGTGGAGGGTTTTAGTTGGAAAGCTCCCGGTTAGAGCAAGAGTCTTGAAATGGAACCCACGAGTAAGCCCTCTGTGCCCTTTTTGCAATAAATGCAAGGACACACACATGCACGTGCTATGGGACTGCTTCTTTTGTGAGGGAAGTATGGAAGGAAGTAATAGAAAGCTTGAAAAAGGTGCAGATACAGGTTGCAGGCAGATGGAAGATTGCTCTATTGGGAGACCAGGGCAATCTAAATGACTCCATTTTTTATGTGTGGCAGATCATAAGGGGCGTAGTACGTACCCATCTCCGAAAGTTCAGGAATGACATTGTGTTCCAGAGACCTCATCATGGAAGAACTCTAGGACGGTTGATCGTCGAGGAGGCCAAGAGAATGATCCTTTTTTTTTTGAAGAAAGAATGAGACCTATGCGGCGTTAGCTAGAATATGGATGTAATCTGCCTTTTCCTTTTCTTTTCTTTTGTAATTATTTTCTTTTTGTAATATGAGAAACTTTTTTACCCGAAAAAGGAAAGAAAGAGAGAAGCCACTTGTTCACGGTGTACTTCGCTACGCACGAGCTTCGTATACTCGAAGATGAGGTGAAGCTTCAAGCAACAAAGTTTATCTTATATCATAGCCGTTAGATCCCAAGGTCCAGACTCCACCGCTAGGAGAAAGTTCGCTTGGCAGCACACATTGCACGAAGAAGTGAATCATGCAGGTGGCAGGGCGGTATGGGTGGCTCGTAAATGATTTGATCAGAGTACTGGCATTAATAGGTGGACTGGACTCTGGAGCTTGCGACCCCGCTGCGAGCCTTGTCTCGGCGCTGCTTTAGCGTCCACTCGGGTCAAGAGCTGGTAGCGTGTCGAATCTCCACTTGACGTAAAGTTTATAACGCCACGGGCAGGTGCAATTGTGAAATCTTGTCCACTGTATGGACGGGTCACATGATCCATAAGAAGGCGATCACAACCCAAGAAAACGATAAGGTCATTTGTGATGAAGGTCGAAAGTCGACACGATGAATGAATCGTGGAGTATGATTCACATTGATCGGGCTTTTTTATGCAAGTTGGAACTGGGGCTTCTTCTCAAGTGTGGTGACTAGCGAGACGTTTGTTCTCGGGCTCTGTATAAGGTGAGGATGACGTAAAGTTAACACGATTGCACATAATCAGTTTGTTCGGAATATGTAATTTCCGGTTTTGTAGACTAAAATGGTTAAATTTGAGTCCTTAATAAAGGATCGGAACCGGTCTTTTGGAGCTGCAGCCGGTAGAAAGTATATTCAATGTGGGTTTTCTCACACGAAAGTATTTTGTTAGCTCGCATTACACGCAAAAGCTATAGCATGCATCTTGCGGGCCGGCCCATTCAAGCCTTATTTTTCTCCCTGGCCTGCTCACGATCTCTCGAGTCCCATTTTATCTCCCATATCTTCTAAAGTTCTAGGCTCTAGCTTTCTGTACAGCTTCCTCATCCTCATCACATGCCAAGAAATTGCTGTAATTTATTAAGAGGGAACACGTTGACACATGAGTATCGCGTTGGGATCTGAGCGCCAATTGGAATGAAGTGAATCTTGATATTCATTTTAGTCCCTATTTACGATAAGTTTGACGGGAAGCCATGGCTATCGTCGAATTGGAACTTGGAAGGGCAATCACAAAATTTCCATTTTTTGAAGCGTGCCCATAAAAGAACAGTTAGAAGGCCTACAGGCTACAAACGAGCTGTGGGAAAGCGTGCACATTGTTTGGGGGTTCTGGAAGCCAACTTGTTTTGTGTCCATTAAAGCGAGAGAGTTAGTGCAGGGCCCGGGCCAACACTAGATCTTTGGAAAGATTTGGTTCACTTGAATTTCTTATTAGTTTGTAAATTGTTACTAACAGAAGACACAGGCTGGCTGCTGGAGTCTTAATGAAAAGTTGAAAAGCCAAGACGACGCTGATTCCCTAGAACAAAACTACTCAGATGGTTACATGCAAAAAAGCTGTAGGAAACAGGCGTCAATTACATTGACAGAACTTCAACGTTTAAATTCGGCTGCACGTTGGAAGGTTCTCAGGCTCTATTGTTCACATATATCTAGTTGTTTGTGGACTATATCAGCTGAGATCCATATTCTCATTAGTAATGCTCCAGGAAAACTTTTCTCCGAACCAATAGAATAAAGACACTGTCCACGTCAGCCGTCTCAAAACACACACAAATTACTCAAAATCTTCACCTGTATTCTAAAGACCCGGAGAAATCTGAGCCGTCTTTCTCGATTTCAGTCAGTGCTAAACACAATACAAGGCCGTTTCTTTCTAGCACTTTCTCACAGCTTCCATTTCTGTCGCTTGCATTTGACATTTTCCAGGTTTTGGCTGTCTGTCGTTAAAATCAAAGGCTATTGTCGTTAAAATCAAAGCTATAATGCTCATTTTTGTTAGTCTTCGCTTGCCATGATTCACACTCGATTAGGGGGACATACTAGCTTGCTATTTCATCAATGGTATCTCCTCCTTCGCCCCACTGTTCCAATCTTTATATAACGATCCTTGTCTCAGACCCTTTTGCAGTGTCTATCAATTCGATTTTGTACTTCCCATCCACCCTCAACGGTGAGTCCAAACCTTCTGCTCAAGTTTTGTTTCATCAAGTGCACCTGTAGCTCCAGCTTGCTGCTGCTGCTGCTGCAGCTGCATCATCATCCACATAGTCCAATCCATCTTAGCTCCGCAAGCAGCCCACTTTACTCCCCCCTGCCACACATCCGCTCACACATTGATGCCCGTAGTAGGATACCGAATGCTGCTGCTGTTACTTGAGCTGCACTGAGAGTAGTACATCGCCACTCTCTCCCTACCCCCCGGCTCTTTTAAGGCCGCACAAACATGTGGTCGACACCGTCGTCCACAGCATTGGGCCTCTTTCTCCTAGTCCTCTTGAGCTTCTGGGCAGTTCGGAGATCCTTCGCTGCCGATGAGTCGCAGCTAGTTACCAATTTGCCCGGTCAACCTACCGTGAATTTCAAGCAGTATGCAGGCTACGTGACTGTTGATGAATCCCATGGCCGAGCTCTATTCTACTGGTTTTACGAGTCGGAGCACCCGCATGCAGCGAATCGTCCCTTGGTGCTTTGGCTCAACGGAGGTGAGTCCTTCCTGCTTGTTTGCGTGGAGATTGAATTGTAGAAGACCAACTGTGATGCACCATGACTCTCTCTCTCTCTCTCTCTCTCTCTCTCTCTCTGAGAATTCGATAGGTTCTTTTTCTTAAATGTGAAATCTCGAACAGGGCCAGGCTGTTCCTCCGTAGGCAATGGAGCGCTTTATGAATTGGGTCCTTTCTTCACCGATAAGACTGGCAATGGGGTCACGCTCAACAAGCACTCGTGGAATAAAGGTGAGGCAGATTGGTTCCTTTCCTTTTTCCTGCTTTCAATCGCCTCACTTTTCCGGATATGTACCCTTGCATTTGTAAGGAAGCTGCATTGCTCGTTGTTTTGTCCGTGACACTAGTGCAATGTGGGTGTGGTCCTCTGCACAGCTGCCAACATTATTTTCTTGGAATCACCCTTTGGAGTCGGATTTTCGTATTCCAACACTTCTTCGGACTACAGTCAATACGCAGACGCGGCTGTTGGTAATTCTTACGTCAATATTCTTCTTCAGCTCAATAAGGGCAGATAGAGGGTATTACTAAGGTCTTGATTACTTGCAGCTAAGGATGCATATGCGTTCCTCGTCGGTTGGCTAAAGAAATTTCCAGAATACAGGCATAATGACTTCTACATTACGGGCGAAAGTTACGGAGGTGAGTAACCAATGTCCAACTGATTGGGCTGTTAACCGTCATTGTCTTTCTGATTTCCGGCAAGCATTGTAGGGCGAAATTAGGAGAGCTTGCGGCTTCGTACATTTTTAGTGATACAAGCCCCTTAATTTTTGCATGCTTTCCTTCTTTTGAAGGGCACTACATACCCACTCTGGCGCGCGTCATCGTGCAGCAGAACAGATTGCCTGAAGGATTTCCCATCAATTTTAAAGGGTTCGCTGTAAGCTCTTTCGCCCTGTGCTAATATGAGAGCTCTTGAGACGTAGGTTTAAGGAAGAGAGCCTTTGGATTGAAGATGTGGTTCTCTTTCCGCAGATCGGTAATCCATGGACCGATCCCTCCAGTGACAACTCCGGCACGTCACAGTTCTATTTCTCCCACTCCCTCATCTCTGATCAAACTTATGCACAAATTGTGGCCAATTGTGACTTTGCTAATGAATTGCCCGTCGACGACGGATCTAACGCAAGCTGCGCCCAGGCAGTTAAGCAGGCCAATACTGATATGGCCAAAATTGACATCTACAACGTCTATGGCCTCTCCTGCAATACAAACTCATCGTCTCGCGTACAGGTCAATTTCTAGTCCAATTGTCTAATTCACGATCCAGAGCGAGGATAGCCAGTCAGCCAGCTTTGCCTTCCCTTAGACAGTCAAAAAGTCTGTGATTTGCAGAAGGCCTTCTTCTCCACCGGAGCTTACGATCCGTGCCTCGATTCGGTTACGCCATATCTCAACCTTCCGGAAGTGCAGGCTGCTTTGCATGTTACAACTCCAGTTGTATGGAAAGGATGCAGGTTTGATTCGCACTCTGGATGGAGCTGAAATGTCCGAAGTGGTGACATCCCAACGTCATTTCGTTTGCCATTTGAGATTGAGCAATCGTTTCTGTGTGGTTGCCCATAGCGCAACGATATAACTTTAAAACCCGCTTATAACTTGCAGTGACACGGTGTTCCAGAATTATACAAAAGCAGATATCTTGCAGCCAATGATACCGTTATATCGTGAGCTACTTAAAGAAGGCCTCAGGATCTGGATCTACAGGTATCGTTTACCTGTAATTGTGTCTGTTGAGACTTGCCGGAGGAATATAGATAATTTTTCTTATCCAGAGAACGCAAGAGACTATACTAAATATGCAAATCCGGCATTGCTTCGTCTTGACGTATGTTAAATTCAGTCGATTACGATTATCATTATGGCTAACTGGGTATTGGTAGCAAAAGGCAGCAGCTTCCCTGATTCAAAATAATTGATCGGCTGAGCTTGTGAGGGAAAATATTCGATGGCGAGCTTCTGACCGCTCTAAGTGTGTGATCTTACACAGCGGCGATACCGACGGCGTTGTGTCAACACTGGGGACTAGAAAATGGATTGAGAAGCTGAAGCTTCCTGTGGAGGTTCCATGGTACGCATGGAACCACAAGAATCAGGTAGAGGAGGGGGATGAAGCTAGGCGTGATGAAGATGCAGTATTTGTGTGCAAGAAAGGATGATGATTGTGAGTGTTATATGTTTGCAGGTGGGAGGTTGGACACAGCAATACAAAGGGTTAACGTTTGCGAGCGTGAGGGGAGCCGGGCATCTTGTGCCTGCAATACAACCAGAGCGGGCATTGGCTTTGTTTAGGAGCTTCCTGGCTGGGAAACCACTACCCACATTCTGATTTCTGTGGCGCTAGTTACAAGCAAGCTAGCACTATTCTTTCCCTGCAAAATCTTCGTCGTCTTCGTGGTGCTAAAAGCTTGGTTTTATTTGAGACGACAATCAGTTGATTCAACCTTTTGTATTCACCATTCGCAGAGTTTCATTTTCCCACATAAAGACTATATGTGGACATTGCATGGCCACACAAGAGAGTCCATCTTAACTTTAACCAGTAGGATGACCCATCTAAGATGGGTTCCAGACCCTCTCCCCTCGGTCTCAAAGTTGGCATCATAGTTGCCTTTAATTTCAAGGAATAAAAATTAAGGTTTTATTTATAAATTGCAAACTTTTGAGAATTTTCAAATTGAATCTTTTTCTCTCTTAAGGAGAGGTTTGGGGAAGGATGATTGGGGAAATCTCAATCATTAGATTAGATTTGGAAAATATGGACCATTGGATGCTTTTGTTGCAAAAGTGGTAGTTAGGTAATGGAGAAATATGGGACATTGGATAGGCAATTTCCACTTTTTCCTTCGCGTCTCTTCCCTCATTGCCACCACATGCCTATTGAGTCCGAGGTAAAATCTCGGCTCTTCAACAAAATCTGAGGTAAAATTTATGTCTTGTAGCAAAATTTGAGGCAAAATCGATGTTCTCTAGCAACATTTGTGTTGTTCTTCAACAATATCTAATGGCTTTTAGTAGAATGAATCTTCCTCAGCTACAAGTAGCATCATACCTTAGTCTGGCGCAAGGTCCGTGTTCTTCAACAAAATACACGGCAAAATCTATGTTCTTTAGCAAAATTTGTGTTTTGCTTTAGCAACATCTGATAGCAAAGTTTCTGCAAATCAACAAAATCTGAGACACAATCTCTCTCCTTCAACAAAATCATCAGAAGTACAGACAGAGTCCATATCTTAATCTATGAGGTTGCTCCCTCCTTGCTAAAGTTCAAGTGGAGCAATGATGGATGCTTACCACCCACCGTGTATATTCAATTCACCATTCATTAGCCTCAAGTTTGGTTGTAGATGTACATTGGGTCTTAACTTGTATCTTATGAGATTGCTCCCTTCTTGCTGAAGTTCAAGTGGAGCAATGATGGACGCTTACCACCCACCCTGTATGTTCAATTCACCACTCATTAGCCTCAAGTTCGGTTGTAGATGTATATCGAGTCTTAACTTGTACCTACGTGGGTAGGTGTTTTGCTTGCATGCCGTTCACGCTTGACTTGGTTACATGAACTAGCAAGCATTTAGAGCCATCGTTGGTCAACGTTTTGCTTCCAAATTATTTGTGAAGATGCCTCAACTCAAGCCTATCAGCCCGAAGCCCAATTTGGAAGCTAACGTCGATCTCTTGAAAAATTCCAACTTTATGAGACTTGACAAGTTAGTGCCTTCCCATTGTCAGTTGTTTGTGTAGGTATCTATCCCATTTATTTTGCATTAATTTCAATGAGGGCACCTTCATGCTGCCGAGCCTGAATTGTTGATCACAAAGATTCTATGCGATTGGAAGTGGCAAAAGAAAAACATACTGGAGAGTGTTGAAGAACCATCCGAGCTCAATATATGCGAGGACCATGTTGCATTGCATGTACACAGCAAGAACACAATAATCTATTACAATGCTTCGTAGCTGTGTGTCTCATGGAAAGCCACGGGTTTAACACTAGTCTAGATTAAGAGTATTTAGCTGGGGATAAAGTTTCCCCCCTCCCTCTCTCTCTCTCTCTCTCTCTCTCTCTCTCTCTCTCTCTCTCTCTTATCATCAATCTGTTGTGTCCAAAAATGCTTACCCTCATGCCATATAGCATTGAACATAGTACACTACACCAAGACAAAATCAATTGAATAAGCAATCTAAATTGTTGAAAGCTCCTAACTTATGCATAACATTCTATATACTTACCTTTTGCATGCATTCTCTAGCCTCCTCTAGCATACTCCCATTCTTCCATTGTGATATGCATCCTCTCGTCTCTCTCTGCTCTCTCCATTTCGTCAAGTAGCCAATCGACATGAATATCCTTTAGAAGTGTTCTTAGATGCTCAGGGTATGGCACACGAGATCCATAGTGTATACGAAAGAGGGCCCTTTCTCCTTGTCTTCTTGCCTTTGCATCCTCATATCTTTTCATCACATCACTACTATTAAGCATGCAATAGAGGTTTATATTATTAAGAAACTCCATGTCCATTACTTTTGCTCTGTCCTTTCCCTTGAGACACAATAGAGGTCATCTGTAGGTCTTCTTCATCTCTCCATAGTCGTGGGAGAGAGCTATCCACATAAACAAGAAACTCAGAAATATATACAAGTGACTTTGGTTCCAACCAACAACCCTCGGCCATGCTACCTTCAGGCCTTGCATTTTGCCTCACAAAACACTTCAAGGTCTTCATGAAGTGCTCGAGGAAGAAGAACCATCGTGCATGTACAATGCCACATATAGCAATCTCATCCACTAAATGCACTATGAGATGTAGTTGGCTTGCGAGAATAGAACGTGGAAAGGTCTTCTCCACTAAACAAATCACCTCCACTGACATAACTCGAGCATCCTCAAGCATGGTGGGATCTATTTCCTTTGAGCTCACATACCTAGAAAGAAAAAAGTGCATCATATTAGCAATATAAAAACCTTGCATCATGCATTGATATGCTTCACACTTTGTATAGTGTGAGGTACCTCACAAGCTCACCCATCTTGTAAATACAATCCTTCATGTCCTTCGATGGACTATGAGAAATGCTAGTAGGTAGTATGAACTGAACACAAGTGATGGTTGATTAGTTGCTTCTACACTCACAAATTTGGAAGGAAAAAGAGATTCTGCCAAGTCATACTCACTTGGAGCATCTTGTGCCAATCATGAGATTTCAAGCCATATAATTGCTCTAGACCTCTTTTCTTGTTCTTTCTGAAGGCCCCCTTCAAACACCTCATGCATCCATTGCTCGAGTACGAATTGTAGTGATAGCCCGCTTCATTGCCACCATCTCTAGCTTTGATAACTTCCATGGTGCATGTGGTAAAAAGACATGCCCATTTGGCCTCTCTTGTGACCAAGCTTCACGCATCCTCCTTGTGGTGCATAGATCCTTCCTTATGCTGAAGGAGTCTCGTGTCCCATTCAAATGATCCCAAATGGTAGATGCCACATTCTATAAGATATGCATGGGATCAAACAAGTGATTGATCTTGAGGTGGGACCAATATGGTAGCCGATAAAAGATGGAGTATCTAAATAAAAGATTGTGTTAGCGTGCAATCTTTATTTCCATTCATAATAGCACACAATAGTTACAAACCCTTACCAGCTCGTGCCACGAGGAGGAGTCGTGGTGGAAAGGTTTGAAATTTTCTTTCAATCTCCTATAGTGAGTGACTTTGGGGAGACTTCATTCCAAGGGGCAACATATCTAGGATGATCAGGTGGGAGAAATCGATGGCCGATTCTCATAGATGACATTAGGAAAAAAGGGAGCTCATTTTGGGGCCTTTTAGCCAAGTTAGAAAATAGCCTTCCACTAATCAAAGGAGGGCCAACGTAACATTGAAAATTTTAGAAGGAAAACAAAAGAAATGTGTTCAAGTTTGCACTCAATGAGGATACTTGAGCTACTTTATTATATCTGATGTATGGTGTAGAATTTGATATTTCTAACATCATCGACACGTGCCAAAACCCCTGAAAAGGCTTTTGAAACGCCAAAAACGGGCCCTCGGAGGCTCGAAAAAGGCCAAAAACGCTCAAAAAGCAACTCGTACAAATGAAATCGATTTGATAGGTTGGACCTAGGATTATGTCATATTTTATTGTTTTAGAGGAAAGAAAAATCAAGAAATCATGAATTTCTCTCAAGGCCCCAAAATGAGCTTCCTTTTTTCCTGGCCATGAAGCAACTAGCGAAGGACCACAAATAGGACATGCATGGTAACTTGATGTAGTGAGACCTTAACAATAGATGCAATTGCATAAGCAAGGAGTGCCACATTGATTGCCTACTCATAATTAAAAGTTCAATGCTTACCTGAACACTCGCCATAGCCTGGGAACTCATGCATCGTCCACTGCATCAAAGCTGCCTTGCATGTGTAGTCTCGTGACAAGGGAGGCTTGCTCACATCATGCACCTCGATACCTCCGCAAAGTATCTCGCGGCTCATCAATCAAAGGCTCCAGATAATAAATATTCACGTTTTTGTCTTTATGTTTCCTTGGAATTAGAAGGGATAACATAGCATGTCATTTCTTAATCGGCCATAGAGGGTGGAAGATTATAATTCACCAATATCACTAGCGATACATTGTAAGAGGTGCTTTTGAGACCAAATGGGTTCACACCATCCATACCCAATCCAAGTCTCAAGTTCCTAGGTTCTTCCTTAAAGCTTGGCGATGTGTCTTCAATATGCTTCCACGCAGGAGTGTTTGCGGGAGATCTCCACTTGCCAGGAGGAATGCCATGACATGAGCTCTACAATGGATTTGCACTTGAACATATATTGGATGTGAGGGATTATGAAAAAATGTCGCAGAACCTTACAAGGCGCATCCAAAGTTTTGGGATCAGGGAAAAAAATAGGGGTGAATTTTAGCTCAAGGGCTAATTTAGAGGCTTTCCCAAGTTGGTTAGGCTAATATTTAGAGCTTTAAATTTGATAAATTAGCCCAATAACAAAGGTGTGCTAATATTTAGAGCCTTAAATTTGATAAATTTGCCCTAAAATTGGTAGCAGGGATAATATTTATAACTCTATATGGAGAAAGATTCACCCATTGACCTACACTAGCATAATCTTGTTCCCTTCTTATTTTTTACCCTGTTTAAGATCTGCTCCATATCTTGCCTTGCCACAAGTAAGACACTCTCGAGCCTCCTTATGTGGTCCATGAAATAGAATGCAATCATTGACACATGCATGGATGCGCTTGTAATCCAACCCTCCAAGAGAGATCACATGTTGCCTCGCCGTATCTCTTTAGGTCGGTAATTTATTCTCCCTTGGAAGCATTTTAGACAATAGCCTGCACGTGAAGACCATAAATGAGAAAAAGTATTCTAGTAATTGATCCATTAGCATAATTCACCATGTTTGCAAAATAGAAAGATTACTTAAAATATGAATTCAAACTTGCATTGATCCCATCCATAAATGGTCTATAAGTTTAGTAACTCAAGGGAGGCACATAGAATACAGAATGTGCACCCCTCAAATACTAGTTTTAATGCTACCGTAAAAAGATCGTCCTGCTCCATGCTATCATCCCTACGTGAGGACTGATGGGTAAATAAATATTGCTGTATATCATGGAACACCTCCTCCTCCACAGCCTCATGAGACAATGGTGGAGGGCTACTATCACCATCACGCCATGCATCCATTACGGTCCCTCTTGAAGATCCCACCTCATATCGCCAATGCCTTGCCTCCTCATGACGAGTATAGGGCAACATATGCGAGCATGGCGCTACATCCTGTATCGAATTAGAAAAGGATCATATATTACCATAGGTATCTTAATCAACCTCAATGCTTTAACACTTACCATGGATACGGTCGCATCCCATTCTCCTTACTTTGAGATGTGACCGAGTGTAATTCTACGTGCACAATACACGTTTCCTTGACATTGACCACACATACATTTGAATTTTTGCTCCAACCACATTTCTCGATGGTGGATATGGAGGGATTCATCCTCACTCGAGGTACTTGTTGAAGATGAAGACATCCTACAATCTTCTTCTCTTCTATTTTATAATTCATCATGTGGCCAGGAAGCTCTTTAAGAGCCTTGCTTGACCCTCAAGATGCCTTATTATAGCAATTATGTAACATTTTGGGG
Source organism: Dipteris shenzhenensis (assembly GCF_047967505.1). Classification (NCBI taxonomy): domain Eukaryota; kingdom Viridiplantae; phylum Streptophyta; class Polypodiopsida; order Gleicheniales; family Dipteridaceae; genus Dipteris; species Dipteris shenzhenensis. Next base: position 11,875,749 of record NC_141601.1, on the reverse strand, counting down.
CACCCTCCCATTGCACACATGAAGAGCACTCAAAACACCCCTTATGAGTCAAGATTTGGAAAAGATTTGGCCTTGTGACCAAAACTTCTTATGAAAAATGCAAGCATAGAGGCAAGGACAAGATACAAGCATAGATTGTTTAGGCAAATGTATGCAAAAGATTTGGCCTTAAGGCCAAAACTTCCCTGGTAACATCCAAGCATGGAGTTTTTGCCTTGTGGTCCAAACTTTTGAGGGCAAGGGCAAGATACAAGCATTGAATGTTTGGCCATAAGGTATGGAAAAGTTTTGGCCTTGAGACCAAAACTTCATATGCCCAAAAGGTATAGAAAAGTTTGTGGAAATGTTTTGACCTTGAGGCAAAACATGATGGAAAATTGCAAGCATAGAGGTTTGGACAAGATACAAGAATTGATTGATTGGCAACTAGTTATGGAAAAGATTACACCTTGTGGCCAAAACTTGTGATGGAATATGCAAGCATAAAGGCAAGGAGAAGATACAAGCATAGATTGTTTGGCCATATTGTATGGAAAAGATTTGGACTTGAGAACAAGACTTCCTATGGCCAAAACTTCTCAGGTAACATCCAAGCATGGAGTTTTTGTCTTCTGGTCAAAACTTTTGAAGGCCACATTGTATGGAAAAGATTTGGCCTTGAGGCCAAACTTCTCAGGTAGCATCCAAGCATGGAGTTTTTGCCTTGTGGTCAAAACTTTGAAGGGCAAGGGCAAGATACAAGCATTGGATGTTTAGCCATAAGGTATGGAAAAGTTTTGGCCTTGAGGCAAAACTTCTTATCGCCAAAAGATATAGAAAAGTTTGAGGAAGAGTTTTGACCTTGAGGCTAAACTTTTGATGGAAAATGCAAGCTTGGAGTTTAAGCCTTCAGGCTAGAACTTTTGATGCAAGAACAAGATACAAGAACATATTGTTTGGCCATAGGGTATGGAAAAGCTTTGGCCTTAAGGACAAACTTTTAATGGAAAATGCAATCATAGACTTTTGGCCATGAGGATGTGGAAAAGTTTTGGCCTTATGGCCAAAACTTCTCAAGAAAACATTCAAGCATGGAGTTTTGGGCTTGTGGCCAAAGCTTTTGAGGGCAAGGACAAGATACAAGAATGGGATGTTTGACCACAATGTATGGAAAAGTCATGGACAAAACTTCTTATGGAAAAAGCAAGCATAGAATTTTGGCCATGAGGATCTATAAAACTTCCCAAGCAAACATCCAAGTTTGAAGTTTTGGCCTTGAGGCCAAAATGGAGGAGGGGAGAGGAGGAGGGAGGGGGAGGGAGGGAGAGATAGAGGGAGGAGGAGGGAGGGAGGTGGAGGGAGGGAGGAAGGGAGGAGGGAGGGAGGAGGGGGAGGAAGACAGGGAGGGAGGGAGGGAGGGAGAGACAAGGAGGGAGGGAGATTCAAATTTTGGAATTCAAATTTCAAAAAGTAGCCTCCTCCCTCATTGATGGGGGGAGAGGTGGGCTCAAATGTGGACTTAACCCACCTAGGTTAGGCTGGTTAGGCCTCTTTGGTGTGAAGAGAGTGGGAGAGAAGTAAGGAGTCTCACTTGCAGCTTTCTCACATACACATGGGGGAATGCACACAAAACTGGAGGGTGAAAATAGTTTTCCTCTTCTTAGTTGTGAAAGCCAAAAGAATTCTCTCTTAGTACAAAAGGAATAGGTGAACCCTATATGTGGGTCTCAAACCAAACTCAGCTAACCTAGGTGGCATACTAACTGAGCCACTAATAGAGTACATAAAGATAGCTGTCATCCAGCTATTATTCATGGGTAGTGTACCAACTGCATCTGCAGCTAACAAGTCGGTGACATAAATGTACAATGGTCACCTTGGCAAATCACGAGTGGAGCTCGATATCTCAACACTCCCCCTTGAGCTCAATCCCAATTCCTGCACACCAAGCAGGTCTCTAAACTTGTGCAGCTTCTTTGCACCCAATGCCTTCGTGAATATGTCAACTACCTGGTCCTTTGTGCTAACATAAACTAGATCAATAAAACCTACTAGAACCTTCTCCCACACATAGTGATAATGCACCTCAATGTGCTTTGTTCTAGCATGATAGAGTGGGTATTTGCTAAGTGTATACTGGTCATGTTGTCACAATAAATGACAATTGGCCCATTTGTAGACTGATGCATATCATAAAGTAGCTTATCCAACCAAGCTACCTCACATGCAGCCATTGATGCACCCTTGTACTCAGCCTCTGTGCTTGACAAGGCAATTGTAGGCTATTTCTTGCTGCTCCAAGTGACTACAACACTCCCAAAAGAGAACACATATCCACTGGTAGATCGTCTATCAGAAATACTACTAGCCCAATCAGCATCAGTGTATCCATGCAACTATATCTGAACCCCAGTCTCATAAAATACTCCATACTACAATGTGGACTTCACATACCTCAGTATGTGTCTAGCCACATCTAAATGCGGTTTCCTTGGAGCTTGCATAAACTGACTTACCAACCCAATGGCATAGCTCAAATCTGGCATGGTAATAGTCATATAAATCAAACTTCCTACTATGCCTCTGTACATAGTAGGGTCTTGTACAAGCTCACCTGCATCTACACTCAACTTCACATTCTACTCCAAAGGAACTAAAATAGGCTTGCAGCCTCTCATCCCATATTTGGATAGCATGTCCAATCCATACTACCTCTGCAAGAGCCATATCCCACTTGTGGATCTAATCACCTCAATGCCCAAGAAATAATGCATCTCTCCCAAATCCTTCATCTCAAACTTCTGCTTGAATAGCATTTTCACATGAAGGAAATCTTCATCACTATCACCTGTGATGATCAAATCTGATATCAACATAAATGACAAGCAGCATAATGCCTTTCTCTGTTTTTCTCACATAAAGTGAGAAATCTTCTTTGGAAATCTGAAAGCCAATAGTGATAAGATATTGTCCTATCTTGTCAGACCATGCTCTGGGTGCTTGCTTCAAGCCATACAAGGCTTTCTTCAACCTACAAACAAACTCAAGATGAATACCATGAACATAACCTAGTGGCTACTCCATATAGACCTCTTCTTGCAAATCACCATGCAAGAAAGCATTCTTTACATCCATCTGATGTAAAGACCATCCCTTTGATGTAGCCAGAGCAATGACTGCTCTTACGGTTGCCATCCTTGCAACCGAACTGAATGTTTCTTCATAATCAATGCCATATGTCTATGCATACCCCTTGACAACTAATCTTGCCTTGTATCTGTTCACCGAACGATCTGCATTGTGCTTCACCTTATAAACCCACTTGCAGCCAATTGCATTCTCTTCTTTAGGCAAAGGCACCAATTCCCATGTAGCATTTGCTTCCAAGGCATCCATTTCTTCATCCATGGCTTTCTCCCATTTTTCTTTTCCCATGGCTTGCTCAAAAGAAATGGGTTCTGGTTCATGTATCACTTTGCCCATATAGGCATAGTGAATGGCTATAAATCCATCATATTTCAGCCTATCCATAGGATACCTAGCTCTGGTAGACCTGCGCAAAATAGGCTCACTACAGGTGCTCTCAAAACATCCCTTGTCTTCCTTACTCTAGGTGTAACAACAGAAGGAATACCCAACTCATCATCAAGGCTCTGTTTTGAGCCACTGGATTCACCATCCACATAAGAGTGACTTGCATTCACATCAACCATGGGCTCATCTACTTTCTCTTTTCCTTTTTGTGATACTTGCATACCACTATCTACATTGCTTTAAGGAGATCCTCTTGATCTCAATCTGCCTGTCCATGGTGAAGTATGTGAACATTGCTAGAGGACACTACAAGTCTACTAATATTTTTTGATTGCTACTGTGAATTCTGTGCATCTACATCATCAATCACATTTACTCGTTTATACTAGCTGCTCATCTCATAAAAAACAACATCTCTGCTCACTATAAACTTACGAGTAGAAGGGTTATAGCATCTATACTCTCTCTGGTGTAGAGAATAACCAATAAAGATGTACTTCTCAACTTTTGGACCCAACTTGGATCTCAACTCCTCTGGCACATGAACATAGGCAATGCAACCAAAAAGTTTCAAGTGAGAAATATCTGGTTTCTTACCAGCATACCTCTCCTCTGGCATCATGCCATGTATTGGTACAGTGGGATTCCTATTCATTATGTAGACTGCTGTAGCAATTGCTTCAGCCCAATAATAATATGGTAGGTCTTTTTTGTTGAGCATGGCAGGAGATACCTCTCCAATATGCCTGTTTTCCATTTCTGCAAGTCCATTTTGTTGTGGGGTATGACTGCATGAATATTGCTGCTTTATGCCATGCTCCTGTAGGAACCTTGCAAACTCATTTGAGAGGTACTCTACTCCTCCATTTGACCTTAGCCATTTTATTTGTAGGCCTGTTTCTTTCTCAACCATAGCTTTAAAAGCTTTGAAATGCCCAAACACTTCACTTTTCTTTTTCATAAAATACACCCAGACTTTTCTACTGTAGTCATCAATAAAAGTGACAAAATAATGACAGCCTCCAATAGATGCAGCTTTAGTAGTCCACACATCAGAGTGGATTAATTCCAATGGCCTCTTACTCTCTTGAACATGTCTAGGAAATGGTTTCCTTGCCTGTTGTCCAAATTGACAGGCTTCCAATACCTTATGCATTTCTGCAACCTTGAACTTAGCCAATCTTGCAACAATATTTTGGGCCTGCATTAATTTAATTCACTGTACATTAACATGACCAATGCATTTATGCCAGATATCAATATCTGCAACTACACCAGTCCCATGTGGAAACATTGATGCACTCAATTCAGGCATGTCCACATCCAATGTAAACATCCTGCCCTTCTTCTTCCCTTTTGCTATCAAGTGACCTTTATTTTTCATATCCTCAACAAAGCATCCATGAGGATTAAATCTGACCTGTAAGCCCTACTCAACCATTTGACCAACAGAAAACAGGTTCTTGGTGATATTCGGGACTATGAAATACATCAGACAGGTATTTCTTTTTCCCATCCTGCATAGACAAAGGAATTTTACTAATCTGCACAATAGGATGTGCAGTATCATCACCAATCTCCACAAATCCTAGTCTTTCCATTTTCCTTGCATCCTGCATCCATTCTGCATGACCTGTCATGCGGTTTGATGCACTTGAGTCAACATACCACACATCATTCCTTTCATCTACACTTGTCACAAATTGGTCATGCGCTGCACCATAAACAAATGCTCATTTCTGTCATCACCTTATCTACTAGAGGATGCATAATTGCATTGCTGCAATTTTCAAGTCATGATGTCATTCTACTTTTTATAGCAGTCTTTAACCATATGACCCATTTTACCACAGTAGTAGCATTCAACATTGATGTTTGCATTTTGGCCTCTCTGCCATCCACCATGACCTCTTTGGATCCCCCTCCCTCTAAAGTTACCACGTTCTCCTCCATAGGATTGGTTTTCTTGAATTTGCTGCATATTCTGATTTCTTCCACGGCCTCCAGATCGGCCTGCTCTACCTCTGCCTCTACCTCTTTCAGAATTTGAGTAGAAGACAGCTTCTTTTGAAGTTCCTCTTGGAGAAGATGCACCACCATTTCTCTGCTCTTTGGAAATGAGAAGAGTAATCAACTCCTCAAAATCAGGAAAATTCTCACGGACGGCAATGGATGTCTAGAACTGTGCATAATCCTTTCCTAGACCATTCAAGGTCACAGAAACTAAATCATCATCTTCCACTGGCGACCCAATAGAAGCAGTCTGCAATCTTCTTCACCTTCATGTGGTAGTCATTGATGCTCATATTTTCTCTGTGTACATTATGCAACTCCTACTGGAGTTGCATTTTCCTAGCTTGCATATATGTGCTATACATTTTTGTCAAAGTATCCCATGCCTCCTTCGGCATGCTTGCATCCTGAATATGCACAATCATAGAATCTAAAATATTGATATACAGATAGTACATAACTTTTCTGGCTCTCTCATGCCAGCCTTTAAATGCCTACAACTCTTGTTGATTAGGAACATTAGGAATAACTGGTTCTTGTTCAGTTCCAGCAATGAACTCCCAATATCCTTTTCCCTTAAGGAAATTCGTCATTATGAACTTCCATGCTTGGAAATTGTTCTTGTCAAGCATTTCAGTGACAATCTGTGAAAGAGCATCACACGCCATTACAGAACACTGAAAAATATTGTCACTACAAAAAAACACAACTTTTGCCTGACAAGGGCAAATCTGCAAAACTGATGAAAGTGGTATTTGACCACACAGTCACTTCCTAGTGACAATTATGCGTCAACAGGCAGTAAGAATGATTTTGTCACTCCCAATATCTCTGTGCATAGGATATGATGTAATTTCTGCGATAATTTTTCACTGATCTGCAGAATAGTGGTCACATAGCGAAAACAGGGCACTTTTCTGAGTGCTTGCAGAAAACTTCGGCCACTAAAATGGGCTCCAAGATGGCCTCGAATTAGAAAAATAATGTCACTACCCTCTCGCCACACCACGAAGGACGCCACAATCTAAGACAGTGCACTCTTGCACTTTCCGGCTATGCTACCTGCAGAGATTTTCTCCCAAACTCGAAAAAGGAAAGCAACACTGATCCTCTTACCAAGACACCGTGAACTTGGTTTGCTTTCTTGAGCTCCTTACCATGAACCGAGCTTTGATACCATGTGAAGGGAGTGGGAGAGAAGTAAGGAGTCTCACTTGCAGCTTTCTCACACACACAATGGGGGAATATACACAAAGGTGGAGGCTGAAAACAGTTTTCCTCTTCTTAGTTGTGAAAGCCAAAAGAACTCTCTCTTAGTACAAAAGAATAGGTGAACCCTATATGTGGGTCTCAAACCAAACTCAGCTAACCTAGGTGGCATACTAATTGAGCCACTAACTAGAGTACATAAAGATAGCTGTCATCCAGCTATTATTCATGGGTAGTGTACCAATCGCATCTGCAGCTAACAAGTCGGTGACATAAATGCACAACGGTCACCCTGGCATATCACGAGTTGAGATATCGAGCTCCACTCCTGATATGCCAGGGTGACCGTTGTGCATTTATGTCACCGACTTGTTAGCTGCAGATGCGGTGGGTACACCGCCCATGAATAATAGCTGGATGATAGCTATCTTTATGTACTCTAGTTAGTGGCTTAGTTAGTATACCACCTTAGTTAGTCGAGTTTGGTTTGAGACCCACATATAGGGTTCACCTATTCTTTTGTACTTAGAGTTCTTTTGGCTTTCACAACTAAGAAGAGGAAAACTGTTTTCAGCCTCCATCTTTGTGTATATTCCCCCATTATGTATGTGAGAAAGCTGCAAGTGAGACTCCTTCCTTCTCTCCCACTCTCTTCACAATTGCATGTTGGAGATGCATGTTGAGAATTCCAAAGAGAGATATTTCCTAGCCTTATTCAAGTACAAGCGGAGCTTTGCCGCTAGTCTACAATTACATTTTGTGCTACCTAAGTCCATGTTGGCACAGAGACAACAAGAAGGTATTACTAGGGAGATGCTAAATAAGAGGTAAGAATGTTTTCTAATTTAATTATCAATTTCTAGTTCTATTGGAACAAAAAGTAGACTTCAAACCTCGGATTGTCTCTCAACTCTAGTAGTCAATGTCATTGTTTTGGGTGACTTTAAATGGTTGAGATCTCAAAAACTATCTATTAGAGTATAGTACAGCTAGGATCTTCACTTGGTGTAATAGACAAATAGGAAATACAAGAGGGACGATAGACTTGAGAGGTTCTATTTATCTCAAGAACTTTCCTCCAAAGGAACTAGCATTACTACTTAGGCTTTTGCTTCTCTCACTATATCAAATCAGAAAACTATCCTAATTAAGTGTGATTTAAATAGGGGAAAGAGATCCATCCTATTTTAAGGGTAATACCTAATGAAAAGTATTCAATAGCAAGTCACAAGGGTGTGGAGAGTAGCTTCTTTAGTGCACAAACCTACTATGTTGTTGTACATTCCTAGAGTAGGAGGCTATTAACACACCCAAAATATTCTAAGTAGGGAAAATATATTTGATCCAAAAGAATGGATGCAACCATGCTTTCAATTGAAGGTTAAAAACTACAGATAGACAAGGGGACATTATTTCTTAGGAGCTACTAAATAGAGCCAAAAGGGAAATAAAAATCTAGGAACAAGCTTGGATGAATGAGAGCAAGGTGTACTTTAGATGTTGGGGGCAAGGAAGATAAATGACCAACCAAAAAAATATCCAAACGAATTCGGAATAAAAGGATTAGTCAAGAAGTATTTTTTCTCAAGAGAATTGATGCAACTCTTGCCTCACATCCCCTCAAAAAAATAAATAAATAGTACTCCAACATGTTCAAAACCTTCTCTATAATTCTATGGAGACCAATTAGGAAGTGAGAAGAGATACAAAAAAATGCTAGTAGGTCCTAGAATTTGACAAGGTGCTTTGGGAGTTGGTGTGCCCTTATATTTTGCCCATATGGTACGAAACTGTACTAGAGTAGCAATTTCCTTCGCATTTAAATGATGTAATTATTAAACTTCTTCCCAAAGAAGAAAAAAAAGAGAATCTCAAAATTGGAGACCCTCACTATGCTCATCCATAGCCATAAAATTTTGCATGCTCATCCATAGCCATAAAATGTTTGCAAAATCTTTATCTTTAAGGACTCAAATAAGAATGGACACTTGGATCCTTCAAGAATTGAAATGCTTCATTATGAATAAACAAAGTGCTTGAAGCCACTATCAACATATGGGAAGGATATGAGTGTCCAGCAAAGGAACATCAAGGCATTTTATTTTTTACCAATAATCTTGCTCTGATGCACTATGCTGAGAGAGGGAAGCCTGTCAACTGGGATCATGGGGGAAATCAATATCAACAATAGACAAAGAAGCTTGATGCACTATAAGCTCAAATCTATCTTATTTTCTCTTTTTGTGCATAACTCGAATGCACCGATGCCTAGGCAATGTATTCCAAAGTCGGTTGAGGAGGAAGCCAAAGCTATAGTAAAATCTCTAAAGGAAACTGAAGACAGAGAACGGTTGGAGGCCTTGCCAAATATTGCATTATGGAAATGAAGAAACTACAAAAATAAATGTGGGGAAAAAGAAAGGTTTGCAAGAGCTTTGAGCCCCTTGAAGTGCTAGACGTAGTAGAAAAGGGATTGAAGAAGAGCACCCCAAAGAAGAGGTAGTAAGAATCAAGTATACTCTAAAGAGGCCCAATTCCCTGAGAGACAATAGCAGAACCAAATTCTAGCATCAGAGCAAGGAAAAGGAATAGTGCAAGAAAGAAAGAATTCAGAGGACAATGCACAGGAGGAACCACCGATGCTAGAGGATGATAAGGTTCTCGATGTCCCAAAAAAATAGAACAAGGGGAAGAAGATTGTTCTACTTGATTAGGTGCATAAGTCTCCATCTATAAGTCAATGTACTTTCCATTATGCTCCTATGTACAAGTACCTATTCTATAGTTGACTAAGAATTTATAATAACCAATGTAACACAAGGTCAGGGATTGGCGGCGGTATTAAAAAGTTAGTTTTAAAATGCTATATTAAAACATTTTAAACGTTTTTAAGGTAACCCTGAGGCATTTTAAAATGCCCCAGTAGTGATTTTTATCGAGGATCATCAGTTCTCGTTTGATGTATCGATACAATGGCCGGTATTTTGACACAACACCAACTAGTATTACATAATATTGACCAGTTTATGGTACACCGACCGGTATAATTAACACTGGTAGGTGTTTAGCAACACCGATCGATGTTGTTAATGTTATATAAACTAGCACCATGCTCGTACTATTCATAAAATCTGAGATTCTTAGAATACTGTGGAATTTTGGGAAAGACAAGAAGCATAAGAAAGAGGATAAACAAAGCTACAAAGAAATGTTTTGTTAGTCCTTCTAAGTAAATAAAAGTATCTAGTGCCAATGGTGGGCTCGCTTTTGCTGGTTGGAATCCACTCACACTTAGAAATTGGAAAATTGGCATTTACATACTATTAGGTGAAGAGTAAGTTAGTTGCACATGTGACATTGTACTTAGCTTTGGAAAAATAGATGATTTCTATTTTATTCATGAAGTATATAAGTTGTAACTTGTCTAGATTCTAGATTCTTTGGAAATACTTCACTTAGGACTAGGTAAAGAGTTTGTTAGTTGCATGGCTTGAAATTTTAGTTTAGTTACACAACTTAAGTTTTGATTCTAGATGCATGAAATATAGTACATAGATACTAGCAAAGTTTAGAAAAATGGTATAGTAGACATTAGCGCATGAAATGATTTACTTTTGGAATAGTTTATGTTTGTGTGCATGATTTTCTTACTTTTAGCATATGTATTTATTTATAAGCATGTAACTATAGCTTGCAACTATACCTAAAGAAAAATTCAATGAGCCGGTTGGAGGTTCGCTTAAGCTGACTTGTAACAACTCTTTTGTTGATGAATAATATTATACCATGTGCCAGATGGGGGTTCACTTCGGCTGACCTAGAACATCTCATATGTGGTTTAAATTCATTTTATATATTACTAAAACTCTACAAACTAGTATTTAAGAATGATGAGGAAATATTTGACTTTGAGCCAATTGCGGGCTTGCTTATGCCGGCCATTTGCATCTCGCACTCAAAGTCTAGCTAGTTGTGGAGCTTGCAATTTTTGGCTCGTAGTAACTCACTAAATTATGTCGTGTATGTGTGGAGAGATAGTAGTATACATAGGTTCACTCTCCTTATGTTTTATAGATTATTAGGTGAAACAAATTACATATGTCTTAATTAGATTTGAATATATTACATATGTTTCAATTTGTAGCCTTTATTAGAACTCAAACTCCATAGTACATATATACATAGAAAAAAACAATATTGAGGATTGAGGGTATTAGGTTAACAATTTCTCCTAGCTTAGAAAGTACTAGTAAAATTGTTTATAACTACTTGTGTAAGTAATGCTAGCTATTGCACTAGTTTGTGTAAAATACCGACATCCATCAATAGAGCATGATGTTGCAGATGGTCATGGTGCAAATAGATGCTTACTCTCAAGAGAGAGAAGAATGTGGGAAAAGATGATTTGACGTCCCACGCCTATTTCAACAGGTAGATTACCACGTTCACAATCATCCAATTATGTCATGAGGGGGAAGACAATTGGATGATTTCTCTCTCTTGAGGTCTAGCAAGCTTGCATGGAGTATTCTAAGTTAGTGTCCCAAACAACCACATTGATTTTGGATGGAGAACTGTAAATGATTCAAAATATTTTTATGTTTCTAGAACCTAAATGATATGGTAGTATCCAGAACATGATTACTAATGTGAATATACATAGAACCTATATAAATTTTTGTATGTTTCTCTTACATCCTTTATTGAAAGCATGGCTCTAGAAAAACGAGGAAGAGATCAAACAAAGGCTCGCGATTATGTTACGATGTTGCCTAACAAGAAGTGGAAATGCAACTTTTGTCATGAAAAGTACTCAAGCTCCGGCACAAGAATGCAAAAGCACTTCTTGGATGATAGGAACAAACAGATTGGAAAATGCAAGGGGCCAAGAGTTAAGAGAGTTATAGCCAGTCTAGGCAGAAAAAGGCCTAAAAGTATGGACAACCAGGTAGATGATATAGTCGCACATCACCAATCCCAGCCTTAAGAACTTATGCCTGATGATTTACTAACACCTCTAGCTACTCAATTTGTAGATGTGCCACCTCAAAGTAGTGGTGTGGCCTCATTCACACAAATGGCTTTGAAGAGAGTGGGAGAGAAGGAAGGAGTCTCACTTGCAGCTTTCTCACATACACAATGGGTGAATATACGCAAAGGTGGAGGCTGAAAACAGTTTTCCTCTTCTTAGTTGTGAAAGCCAAAAAAACTCTCTTAGTACAAAAGAATAGGTAAACCCTATATGTGGGTCTCAAACCAAACTTAGCTATCTAAGGTGGCATACTAACTAAGCCACTAACTAGAGTACATAAAGATAGCTGTCATCTAGCTATTATTCATGGGCAGTGTACCAACCGCATCTACAGCTAACAAGTCGGTGACATAAATGCACAACAGTCACCCTAGCATATCACAAGTGGAGCTCAATATCTCAACACTCCCCCTCAAGCTCAATCCCAATTCCTGCACACCAAGCAAGTCTCTGAATTTGCCCAGCTTCTCTACATCCAATGCCTTCATGAATATGTTAGCTACCTGATCCTCTGTGCTGACATAAACTAGATCAATAAAACCTACTAGAACCTTCTCCCGCACATAGTGATAATGCACCTCAATGTGCTTTGCTCTAGCAATATAGACTGGGTTATTTGCCAAGTGTATACTGCTCATGTTGTCACAATAAATGACAACTGGCCCATTTGTAGACTGATGCATATCATAAAGGAGCTTATGCGACCAAGCTACCTCACATGCAGCCATTGTTGCACCCCTATACTCAGCCTTTGTGCTCGACAAGTCAACTGTAGGCTATTCCTTGCTGCTCCAAGTGATTGTAGCACTCCCAAAAGAGAACACATATCCACTGGTAGACCCTCTATCAGAAATACTGCAATGTGGACTTCACATACCTCAGTATGCATCTAGCCGCATCCAAATGCGGTTTCCTTGGAGCCTGCATAAACTGACTTACCAACCCAATAGCATAGCTCAAATCTGCCCTAATAATAGTCATATAAATCAAACTTCCTACTATGCGTCTGTACATAGTAGGGTCTTTCATTAGCTCACCTGCATGTGCGCTCAACTTCACATTCTGCTCCAAAGGAACTGAAATATGCTTACAACCTGTCATCCCATATTTGGACAGCATGTCCAATCCATACTGCCTCTGCAAGAGCCATATCCCACTTGTGGATCTAATCACCTCAATGCTCAAGAAGTAACACAGCTCTCCCAAATCCTTCATCTCAAACTTCTGCTTCAATAGCATTTTCATATGAAGGATATCTTCATCACTATCACTTGTGATGATCAAATCATCAACATAAATGACAAGCACCATAATGCCTTTCTCTGTTTTTCTCACATAAAGTGAGAAATCTGCCTTGGAAATCTAAAAGCCAATAGTGACCATACTCTGGGTGCTTGCTTCAAGCCATATAAGGCTTTCTTCAACCTGCAAACAAACTCAAGATGAACAACATGAACAGAACCTGGTGGCTGCTCCATATAGACCTCTTCTTGCAAATCACCATGCAAAAAAGCATTATTTACATCCATCTGATGTAAAGACCATCCCTTTGATGCAGCCATAGTGATGACTACTCTTACGGTTGCCATCCTTGCAACCAAATTGAATGTTTCTTCATAATCAATGCCATATAACTGTGCATGCCCCTTGACAACTAATCTTGCCTTGTATCTGTTTAGAGAACCATCTACATTGTGTGAACACACTATTCAAAATTTTTGGACTTGTGTAAAGTCCAATTTGAGAAATGGACTAAAAAACAGTCCAAAATTTTTGAATATACTAGTAATGTTGTTTTTTGAACTAGATTTTCCAACTCAAAACAAAAGATTTAATGATTAAGTACTAAGAACATCAATGCATAACCAAATCTCTTACAAATTTGGTCTACATAAACATCTTCATAACTTCACAAAAATCTCTTACAAAGTGGTCTACATAAACATCTTCATAACTTCTTGTGAATTGAGCTACTATCACCTAAGAACATCAATAGATGACCAATAATAGATGACCAATTCTATTAGAAAGGTGGTGTAAATAAACACCTTTATGTATAAGTGGTGTGCACACACCTTTATAGGTGGTGTACATAAAGCCCTTAGAAAGGTAGTGTAGATAAATCCTTTTATGTGTAAGTAGTGTACATATACACCACACTTGGTATTAAAAAACACCCTTAACTATAAAAATACATTTGACATAAAGTTTAAAATACACCATTAAGTATAAAATGGCCCTCATAAACAATCTTTATACACAATAATGAGGGTAAAGAAATCAAAAAAGTAGTAAACTTTTTATTAGATATTCGCTTTATATAGAAGTTCAAAACTTGTGATTACAAAGCCGTTAGCCATCATGTTACTCAGTACCAATGTCCTCAATGCCAGGCCCTTAACTACCAGGGTCCTGACTAATAGGCTGCTCTAAGACTGGAGTCTCAATAGCAAGTTCCTCAGTAGTTTGCTCTTCAGTTCTAAGCACCTAACTATAGGCTGCTCTAGAGTCTCATGACCAAGTTCTTGGTAAGTAGGGACCTGGCTACTAGGCCCCCTGACTAGTAGGCTGCTTTGGAGTCTGTAAGGTCATGGTTGAAGAACCATCTATGCCTCCTGGTAACTCCTCCTGGTCATGCTTTGCCTCGTCCATACCTTCTTTGAGTAAGGCTTCCTTGCTTGATCCACTTGCCTATCCTTCACCCAAGATCGATCCACTTGCATGTCCTTCACCCAAGATCAAGGGTTCCTTCCTCACTTTTAATTTTAAGGGAAGTGCTTCCACCTCTTTAGCCTTACCTTTTCCTGTGATGTGCTATACTATGGTAACTTCTTGCTGCCACGAGCCTTCCCGTATGATGAGTGGAACCTCCTTGACTCTAGTTGACAATTGATCACCCTTATTCTTTGTGCAGATTTCTTCTTGCCGTAAGTCATCGGATGCAAAGCTTTCATCCTCATCATCACTTGAGCTAGAATCATCACCCTCAGACTCACTACCCTCTTCTTTGACATTTTCCTCTTCAAAGAAGGTAGTGCAACTGTAATATGTGTCAAAGAACTCAATTTGATGGGGGGTATCAATGACATTTGCATTTCTACCTTGGTGTAGCAATTTCTCAGCAGCAAAACCCATTCGATACAATGCTACTTCCCACCCATCATTCAATAAATTCTTTGTCATCTCTAGTATCACATCAAGATCCATCGGCTTTCTGTAATCCACCATTGCTGCATCAAGCTTAACCTTATTGTCCTCAAAGTAATGAAGCTCGAGAGTCCTTAAAGGAATTTGGATTAGATTGCCACCACTCCTCGATAAGAAGCACATCAAGAAAGGCTGCAAGACTTGAATGGCAGTGCCTTCCAAGACAGTCATATGATTACGTAGGACTATACCATGGTATACTTTTGAAAGTAAATACCCAAATGCAGATGTCAAACTCGCATATAAGGCATCCCTTTGTGATTCTGTCATGAACAGGACCAACATTGATCTTTTCTTATCTGCCATAGGACCTTCTATGATAAACCGCACAAGTTCAACTATCCGTGACACTGCAAGGTCTTGCAATTCATCTATGAAAAATATGCATGGCTTCTCCCAAGCATGACCGCTCATTGTTATGAAATGCTCTATATCAATGCCATTGATGTGTGCAAATTTTGTATCATTCTCTGATAGCAGGATATCATAAGAGAAGCTGAATGGAGAACCATCATCTAAACCACCAATTGCTCTACCTTGGGTAGTGGACTGCAAGGCCTTTTTCTTGATGTCCATATATTCTGTCTCAACAACCTTTGGCATTTTAGCTCTTAGATCCTTTGTTGGTGTGGCATCTACATCCATTGAAGCCAACCACTTTCTAGCCCATGTCTTATCAAGGAGTTGACCTAGGCTAAGTGCTTTCTTCTTATCCACATCAATTGACTTGCCAGCTAACTCATCATTAGATTTCAATAAAAATAATAGTGCCGAGAGAGCAGCCTCACTTTGAATCATTCGGGCGACCACTTCATCTAAGTTGCTATGCTTGCTCTTATTTCCAAAGAAGCAGTCACCACTTAGGATCTTCTTGCATACTTCTTCTGTTATTGCATCTGGAACAAACCTTAAAGCTATCCACCAAACAATAGACATCAGTTTCTTTATTTCTTCCCTCTGAGTTGCAATGTGCTTTGGTGCCTCAAAGGATATCTTCCCTATTTCATATGCTTGGCAAACGTCCACGATGCTCTGAAACACTGAGTCCTGACGGAAGACAATGCAAGTAACATCCCTATATCTTGCAATGGTGGTGTTCAAATCCTTTGCCTCAACCTTATTACCTGGTATGCCTTGCATATTGCTTACAACACCTTTCAAGCATCTATAGAACCGAGTCCTCTTTGCCATGTACTCAGATGTAGGTCTCCTGCCCTTCACTGTTTGTGGCTTTCCACAGCCCATCCATAACTCCCTTGCCTTTATCAAGATCTCAGAAAGAGAAGAGCTTTTTTTCAACCTAAATGGAGCAGAATTCAGCCTTTTTGATTCTAGAATGTACTTCGAGTCATCGTTAAATATGCATATATGACAAATGACCCGTTGAAACTTTTCCATCCACTCAATCTGTGGCAAGTTTCCTTTTCTTCCCTCATCAAGGGCGATCCTGCAAGCTTCACAGAAGTGTTGCCCATCAATGGGCTCAAACCTGCATCTTTCCAAAAATCTATTCTTTGCCAGCATGTATCTCTTCTCGATGTCACTCCCATATTGGCTTTGGTACAAAGCCTCTCCACGAACAAAGTCACTCCTTTTAAAGTTCTCAAAAGCATCAAGAAAGTCCATGCGCTTTTGAAATGTGACATCAGGTAATGTAGGATCATCTTCTTGAAGTCTCTTAAATGCCATAGGATGAAGAGTGATATTAGTGGCAATTGGAGTTCTTGTTTTCCTTGTATCTTCATACAATTTGCATGCAAATATCTTATCGAGCTTTCTTTGATTTGTGAACAACGAAGCTCGATCAATAAGCATTGTGGCCATGCTAAATTGTGAAAATCCCCAAATGTATCCCTCATCCTCTGGAGGATGTAAGTCTGCCACACTTATAGAAAAGTCTTCGAGACTTGTATCTTCTTCTTGCAGATCTTCCTCTTCATCGCTATCCAATTTTTTGCCTGGTTTTAAATAGCCTGCACTCGAACGATCTGCACGTGGAGTAGGAGTTATTTTTGCTCTCTTTCTGGGAATAGCTATAGAACTTGAATGTGCTCCACGATCACTCCTTCTTGTTCCTATAGTTGCAGTAGTCGATGGTGTAGGTACAGTTGGAGATACTGTAGTTACACTTGCCGGAGTTACCAAAGTTACCGCCATAGATATTGACGGTACTTGAGGGTTATATGTTATAGATGGCGTACTTATTGCTGCTGAAGGTACAACACCACCACTTGGAAATGCATCCCACATTTTCTTCAATGCTTCTAAGGCATTAAGTAATTCTTGGGATCCCTTAATTGAATCTAGTAACGGCTTCAAGAAGTGCTTCAAAGTAATTCATAACTTGTAAAACACCTCGTCATTCTTTCCTTTGCACACAATTTCTATCAAATTGTTTCTTTAATGTTGATGTTTGAGACCATGCCACCATTTCTTACTGCCTCTGTAGAATATTTCGCGCTTGATATATTCTCTGCAGTGATCACCAAAAAATACTTTGATTTGCACTCCATAAAATACCAAGCATGTTCAAGGTATTTGAAAGACACCTTGGAACCAAAACTAGAAGCCATGGAAGCCATAGTTTTTTGAAAAACAATCAAAAATAAAAAATGAGAATTACAATGATTTTCAAACTCAAAATATTAAATAAATTTTTAATTAAATATTATTTTAAGTCTTATTTATTTTTAATTTTTAAAATAAAATAATTTTTTTTCTTTTTTAATTATTTTATTTTAATTAATTAGTCTATTTTTATATTTAAAATTTAATTTAATTTTTTAATTTTTTTGAAGTTTTATTTATTTTAACTTTTTTAATTTTGAGGGGACAGGGTGCGGGGAGGGAAAGGGACGAGGGAGGGGGAAGGCGTGGGGAAGGGGGAGCAGGAGGGAAAGGGGCGACGGTGGGGGAGGGGGCCCCACGTGCGCAACAGGTGGGAATTTCCCTCCCCTCCCCTCCCCGCCCCAGTCCCCCACCTGTTGCATGCACAACAGGTGGGGATCCCCCTCCCCTCACCGCCCCCACCCCCTCCCCTTGCCCCCCTCCCCCTGCCCCCTTCCCTTCCCCCTTGCCCCCGCCCTGCCCCCTTCCCCTCCCCGCACTTGCCCCCTTCGCCTCCCCTCCCCTCCCCTTTCCCCCCCTTCGTCGAGCCCCCTCCCCCACGCCTACACCCTTCCCCTCCCCCTTCCCCCCTCACCTGTTGCATGCGCAACAGGTGGGGGATCCCCCCACCTGTTGCCCACGCAACAGGTGACCGCCCCCGTCCCCTCCCCCTTGCCCCCCGCCCCCTCCCACTTCCCCCCTCCCCGTCTGCTCTTCCCCCCCTCCCCGTCGAGCCCCCCTCCCCTACGCCTGCCCCTTCCCCTTCCCCTCCCTCGCCGACCGCCCCCTTCCCCTCCCCTTTCCCCCCCTCCCCATCGAGCCCCCTCCCCTGCACCCGCCCCCTTCCCCTCCCCCTTCCCCCCCCTCCCCGTCGAAACCGACGGGAGGAGGGGAAGGGGGAGGGGAAGGGGGGGGAAGGGGGCGGGGTGGGCGGGGCGAGCGGGGGGACGGGCGGGCGTGGGGCAAGGGGGAGCCCCCCTCCCCCTCCCCGCTCGCGCCCCCTCCCCATCCCCTCTGCCTCCCCCTTGACCCACGCCCCCTTCCCCTCCCCCTTGCCCCCCCGCCTGCCCCGCCCCCTTCCCCTCCCCCTTCCCGCCCCCTTCCCTTCGCTCTCCCCGTCGAACCCCCCTCCCCCGCGCTCGCCCCGCCCCCTTCCCCGCCTCGTGCCCGCCCCCTTCCCTTCCCCCTTGCCCCCCTCGTGCCCGCCCCCTTCCCCCACGCCTGCCCCCTACCCATGCCCCTCCCCCCCCCCCCCCCGTCGATCCCCCGCGCTCGCCCCCTGCCCCTGCCCCTTCCCCCCCCCTCCCCGTCGACGGGGAGGGGGGGGGAAGGGGCAGGGGTAGGGGGCGGGCGCGGGGGAAGGGGGCGGGCGCGGGGGGGGCAAGGGGGAAGGGAAGGGTGCAGGGCGAGCGGAGGGAAGGGGGCGGGGCAAGGGGGAGGGGAAGGCAGCGGGGCGGGGCGGGGGGGCAAGGGGGAGGGGAAGGGGGCGGGGCGGGCGAAGGGAAGGGAGCGGGGCAAGGGGGAGGAGAAGGCAGCAAGACGGGGGAGGGAAAGGGAGCAAGGGGCAGCAAGGGGGAGGGGGGGAGGGGAGGGAGGGAAGGGATGAACGGCAGGAGGGAGGGGCCTGCGGGGAGGCGGAGGGAGAGGAAGGGAGGGGGAAGGGCTCGTGGGGAGGGAGAGGAGGGGAAGCGGAAGGGAAGGCAGGGAGGAGAGGGGAAGGGGAAAGGGAAGGGAGGGGAGAAGCGGGAGGAGAGGGGAAGGGAGGGGGAGGGGAGGGGAGGGCAAGGGAGGGGAGAGAGGAAGCTGGAGAAGAGGGAGGGAGGGAGTACCTGAGTGGAGAGGTGGTGGAGCTCCAGGAAAGTTGTGAGAGATAATAAGAGAGTTGTGAGACAGAATGAGGAGAAGTAGAGTTTTATAGGAAATGGATAGCTTTTAGGTCAAGTCAACTTTTTTTAGTTTTTAAGGTTTTTTTAGTTCTTTTAGGTTCACTATAAGTAGAACATTCTTCATTCTCTCTTTCATTCAAAGATCATTCGTTTACACTCCACGCTTCTCTCCTCTCATCAACCTGTTGCAGGATTCTCAAAAATTTTCAAAATGTTGTAAGAGGTGAGTTCATTTCTAACCTATTGTGTACGCAAGAACTTCTAAGAATCGAGTTTTTATAAATTTTAATTTTTTTCAAATCCGATCTTTTTCTCAAAAACTTGTGTGTACGCAACAACTTAAAAAACCATTTTTGCATTAAATCTTTTTTTCCACAAATTTTCCTCTTTAACTCAAACTCTCACAACCCCTCCCTACCTATTGCGTACGCAACAACTTCAAAACAAAATTTAATCATAAATCTCTCCAAAAAACTCCTTTTAAAAAAAAACAATCTATTACAAATTTCTCTCTCAACCTCAAAACCACTCAAACCCTACGTATTGCGTACGCAACAACTTCAAAACAAAATTTAATCATAAATCTCTCAAAAAAACTCATCAACAAAAAGAAACAATCTATTACAAATTTCTCTCTCAACCTCAAAGCCACTCAAACCTCCCTACCTATTGCGTACGCAACAATTTCAAAACAAAATTTAATCATAAATCTCTCCAAAAAACTCCTTTTTAAAAAAAACAATCTATTACACATTTCTCTCTCAACCTCAAAACCACTCAAACCTCCCTACCTATTGCGTACACAATAACTTTAAAACAAAATTTAATCATAAATCTCTTCAAAAAACTCTTCTCACGACACTTTATTACAAATTTCTCTATCAACCTCAAAACCACTCAAATGTCCCTACCTATTGTGTACGCAACAACTTCAAAACAAAATTTAATCATAAATCTTTCCAAAAAACTCTTCTCACTACATTTTATTAATATAAGAAATCCATTTATAATATTTTTACTCTGTAATATAATAAATTTTTATTAACTAATGTTAAAATATAATTTTGCTAAAAATATATATTATTAATCTATAAATTAATATAAATATTATATAATTATTATATAAATAAATATATAAATACATTAATTTAAAAAAAAAATTGAAAGGGAGGATCATCCACATATAGTGCTAGGATTATCAGGCTATTATCCTTAGCCCTTTTCGTGTAGAGGCAGTGATCAATTTCACTCCTTCTAAAACCTTGGGACTGAATGAAAGCATCAAACTTCTGATACCATTTTCTAGGTGCTTACTTAAGACCATAGAGACTCTTCTTTAGCTTGCAAACTAAATGCTCTTTGCCCTTTTCTTCAAAGCCTTCCGGCTGCACCATGTAGATTTCCTCATGCAGATCCCCATGCAAGAAAGCTGTCTTGACATCCATCTACATAAGCTCCATATCTTCTGCTACCACTAGCCCAAGCATGCATCTAAGTGTGGTCATCTTCATAACTAGAGAGAATATCTCATCAAATTACACACCCTTCTCTTGCTTGAACCCTTTAGCAACCAAATGAGCCTTATACCTAGGCACATCATCACCTGTGACCTTCATCTTGTAGACCCATTTACATGGCAATGCTTTCTTTCCATGTGGCAAAGAAACCAAGTCCCAAGTCTTATTCTTCATAAGTGAACTCATCTCTGATTGCATAGCATACTCCCACTTGCATTGATCCTCGTGCATCATAGCCTCTTTGTAGTAAGAAGGCTCCCTGCAATCAGTAAGCATCACATAGTCTACCCCTGGAACAAACCTATCAGGTGGTCTAAACACTTTAGATGATCTTCTCAAGGGCATTTCAGCTTATTGTCCCACCTGCATATCAGCCACATTTGGCTCATCATCTTCACCAATAGATGATCCATCATCTACCCTTGATTGTATACCTGTGGGAGTACTTGGTGGTACCATTTCTTGCACATTTGGTGCATGGACAGCTTGCTGTCTATCAACATATGCAAGTGGATTCACATCATGGAAAGTGATTCTCCTCATTTCCACATCCCTCATGGGTGCCTTATGTATCTTCTTCTCATTGAAGACTACATCATGGCTGGGTATGATCTTCTTTGCTTTTGGATCCTAGAGATGATAGCCCATCTCTCCACTTTCACCATAACCTAGAAAGATGCATTTCCTAGACTTAGGATCTAGCTTCTTTCGAAGCTCTTTTGGCACATGTACGTATGCCTCACACCCAAATATACGCAAATGAGAGTAAGAGGGCTTCTTGCCACTCCATGCCTCTTCAGGAATACCACCATCCAAACTCTTACTAGGTTGATCACATGCACTGCAGTCTTCATTACCTCAGCCCAAAAACCACCAGAAAGACTTGCATTGGAAAGCATGCATTGCAACCTTTTTTGAATGGTATAGTTCATCTTTTCTACAACTGGTTTTTG
Source organism: Dipteris shenzhenensis (assembly GCF_047967505.1). Classification (NCBI taxonomy): domain Eukaryota; kingdom Viridiplantae; phylum Streptophyta; class Polypodiopsida; order Gleicheniales; family Dipteridaceae; genus Dipteris; species Dipteris shenzhenensis. The sequence continues at coordinate 11,853,812 of NC_141601.1, read as the reverse complement.
CTTTGGAGTATGAGGGGATGTGAGCTCCCTCTTAATCCCATGTGTATCACAGAAATGTTGAAAGTCATGAGAGAGATACTCTCCACCATTGTCAGTCTGTAGGCATTTAAGCATTCTACCTGACTGATTCTCAACCAAGGCCAGCCATTTCTGAAATAACTAGAACACATCACTCTTCCGAGCTATAGCATAATCCCACACTTTCCTAGTTGCATCATCAATGAATGTCACATAGTATTTAGGCCTGCCTAATGACCATGTAGGCATGGGACCACATATGTCTGAATGCACCAAATCAAGCTTTTCAAACTCTTTCTTTCCCCTTCTTTTATGGGCTGATTTAGTCTACTTCCCATAGAGATAGTGCTCATAAAATTCAAAATCAGAGAAACTCAAATGCGGTACATAACCCAAACGGCATAAGAGTTTCATTCCATTCTGGCTCATGTGCCCCAACCTGCAATGCCACAAAGAAGTGCTTGGCTACTCGGTTATTGCAACAACATGATCAAATACCCCTGATACATGTAAGGGATACAAAGTCCCACACTTGGCACCCCTGGCCAAAAGCATAGAGCCCTTCTAAATTTTCCAACTCTAAAAGCCAAAAGTGGTGTGAAAACCAGCATCATCTAGCAGACCCACTGAAATAAGACTCTTGGTCAACTTAGGCACATGTCTCACATGTTTCAAAATAAATGCAGACCCATTTGCAAAAGAAAACTTTATGTCACCTACTCCCACTATGTCACATGCATAGTCATTTCCAAGATGCACACAACCTGTCTTTCCACTATCATAAGTGGAGAACCATTCCCTATGGGGAGTAACATGGAATGAAGCACCAGAATCCAAAATCCAATCCTGGGAATATGCATCATCTGAAGTGGTAAGCAACTCTGCAGATAAACTAGACATGAAGAGAACGTCATGGTCACTATCATATGTGACTGCATTTGTCTCCTTGATCTTCACTTTTCCTTTGTCCTCCCTTGGACTCTCTTCCTTCTGATTTGCACCCCAATTTGCATTCTTTTTCTTATCCTTTTTCTCTCTTTTCAGCTTGTAGCAATCCTTTTTCATATGGCCCTTCTTGCCATAGTGGTAACACTCAATGTTCCATGCCCTGGATTTGCTATGAGACTTCCCTCTTTCTTAGGACTTCCCCCTCACCTGTGATCTGCCACTTTGCACATTTAAGGCTACATCCTGCTTGTTGCCGTCCATAGACTTCCATCTAATCTCCTCAGCCAACAAGCTACCCACAACATCATCGAATTTCAGTACTCCACCAGGTGCAGAGTTACTGATAGCTGTACGGAAGGTATCCCATGAGGATGGCAATGAACATAAGAGAAATATTGCCTTAGTCTTCGCATCAAAATTCATCTTCTGAGCCTGAAGCTAGCTGAAAATAATATTGAATTCATTCAAGTGAGAAGCAATGGAGACCCCTTCCTTCATCTATAGCTCAAACAACCTCTTCATGAGGTAAACTTTATTAGAGGCAGTTTCCTTCTCATAAGTGGCACACAGTTTCTTCCACAAATCTTCCGTAGTCTGCTCATTTAATACTACTGTGAAATAAACTGACTCTGCAAGATGAAGTCTAATAGTAGACTTTGCTAATTCATCCAACTCATTCCAATCATCCTCAGACATATTTGTAGGCTTAGCTTCAATCCCTGCCAAGGGTTTAATCTTCTTCTTTTGAATAAGCACATCCCTTATCTGTTCTTTCCACAAAAGAAAAGTTTGTCCCATCAAACTTTTTAATGTTGAAAAACTCATTTTCAGACATGGAAGAGGATGCCATGATGCAAATAAAGCAAAATCCCAAATGCTAGTACTTGTAAGAGAGAATCACACCAAATACCAGGTGCACCCAAATGTGTATGCCACAATAGACTGAAATATCACCAAAACTCAAAGCTCAAAGCATCAAAATATGCAGCTGACTCATGTGCATGTACTATGCATCCATATGAGCAAATCTGGCCCAAAAGAAAATGCCAACTGTAATGGCAATCCAAAATGCCAATAAGTGCCAAATGCCTTAAACATAAACACCATCCATGGGCATAAGCATCAATAATATCTCATCCAAGAGAGCATAACACTATCAATGCATCACTTGCAATGTGTCAAAGCTGTCCCTCAGCGTAAAATAACATCCATGTGCAAAGCGTCCATAAAAATAGCATCCCACAAGGCAATCTAGGCCTATCAGTGCATCCAATAAGGATTGCAATGCATCCAAATGGCCTATAAATCATCCACTGCAACCCAATGCACACCACGAATGAGCGCACATGGCTCCAGAGTGATCTGCATAAGGTATGCTTAAGAAATCATGGTCCCACGGAAAAGACCGCTACTGAAAATAGAACCTGAGATGCCTCAAAACATGGGTGCCATTGCATAATCAAACTCAATAAGAAAATCTACAAATATCTCTCTTCTGTCGGAACTCCAAAATCCCAATCGATGAGTGAGAAATGGGAATCAACACTTATCCACTTGCATGTGGCATAAATCTAAGGTTTCAAAACCTTAGAATGAAAAAATGCATAATAGAGAGACGAAATCGAATACACAGAGATCTATAACTCTGAAAATGCTCCACCAAATCGTGGAAGAACTGACAAGTAGGGGTTTTTTGGCATCTGAAATGCAATGGGATAGACGGTTTTGGAAATCGTGGTCTCAATCACTAGGTCCAACACACAGACTGAAAAACGTTTTTGGAAACAGAGCTATTTGTAAACTCCACCGAAGTGTGAATGATGAGCATCATAGAAGTTTTAGGACCTCCTGAGTCCACCGGAACTAAAAGATCTACAAATGGTTGCTCCAAACTTGAGTTCCAACACCTGGGCAGAAAAAGGCAGGAACTGACATAATGAGTTAGAAATCCAATGAAATGATCCCAAATTCAAAAAAAGAAGGTGTTTCCAAGCTCTTGAAGTGAAGTGGACACCAAAAGCAAGCAATAGTTGCCTCTACAAGTCAATACGGAGTCTCTGTCATCGAACGGAATAGGGAAAAGCTCAAAAAACGACTTTTTCTTTGAAAATACTTAACAGGCTCTCAAAACCACTTTGCAAAACCAAAGTGACTTTTCCAAAGTTTCCTCCAAGGTCTCTTCACACTCGGATGTAAGTAAAGTCACCCACAAAGCTTCCCACAGAGCTTCTCCTTCCTCCTACAGAGCTGCTGAGCTTCCAAGCATTCACGCACGCTCAGCTAGATCACCTGGGCTCTAATACCAATTGAGAGTGCTCTCAACGGAAGCAAGAACGGAAGAGGGAGCGAGAGAAATAGAGAGCCACTCAAGTTTTGGTGGGTGCAAAACACCCTAATCTTCTTTTTCATTCATTTATATATGCATTTGAGTATTGTACATAATCGAGGTAAAGACACAGTGACCTTTAACCCCCACATTGATCCTCTTACTAGGACACCGTGAACTTGGTTTGCTTTCTACTCCACACAAGTGTGTTTTGAGTCCACGTTTGCCCTCCAATGCCGGTGGGATACGTCTATATCGTGGCAAAGTTGTTGTATTCTGGTCCATGCCATCAATGGTGATGCACATGGACTTATCGACATGTGAAATAGCTTCCTCTCTCCAAGGAGCATACAACTTTTGAGCATCCTGCACATGACCTAAATGGATTGATCGCCATTTAATATATCTTCCTTGCTGCTGCTCACATTTACTATGTTCAATGGCATTTTTTAATTCATCACATGTCTTCATTTTGACATCCTTTGCTTCGATGGTGTCTTGATATCGCGAAAATCTCTATGCCAAATTTTGTACAAGGTTGACTGTGAAATCATGCTCTCGTCTCTGTCTTGTAAAGTTTTATTGATAGTTTCTAGGATGACCTTCTTTGTCATTCCCAAAGGAAGATGTTGTTGACATTTGACACATCCATCTAGCATTGTTTGTTGAAGATGAGGCTATTAATGTTGCGGTTGCATTTATAGTCCTTCCATGGCATTTAAGCTTGTAGGTGTTTCCATGAACTGTATGAACCACTTTTCCTTTCACCTCTACCCAGATGGTCCAGTATGTGCCATGTGATAGTCCAGTTAACCATTGATACCCTCTTCCATTAACCATGGGTTTCAATCTAGGTTTACAGTGTCTTGTGCTCAAATCTTGATTAGTGCCTTGATGAAGAAAGCATGAAAACTCTTGAAGAAGATAGTTATGTCTATTAGGCGGTGTCTTACTCCAAATACCAAGGCATATGGCTGCACAATCATCTTTCCCAACTTTTCGAATGCAAAGTCTCTTGCAACAAGCTCACATAAGCATCCTTTCCATATTCTCCTCAGATAACATTACATGTCTCTTTGATTCTGGAATTGATGCCATGATTCTTCGCCTCTTCACACTCACATACTTTCTTTTTGTAAATAGTGTCTTGCATTTTCCAGTTGTAAGCCCATCGAACCTCGAATCCATTTCCCTTGAATCTTCATCTCTATAATCAAATTTTGTGTGGGCTTGAGAATTATTTGATACCTTATAATATCTTGGAAATGGCAATCTGGTAGACATGTTCATTGATGTCAATTTGTTGCCAATGCCTCTTGAATTTTGTGGTTGAACTCTTTCTCCTTCGTAACTCAAGATTCTCCCATTTATATTCTCTGGCATGCTAGCAACAATATTATGAACAACATGACAAGTCTTAGATTCTCTGCTCCTTTTGCCCTGCATTCGAGTGGTAACATCATGATCATTGTCACTAATATTATTAATTCATGTTATTGCATCACTTATCCCATCAATATTTTCGTGTATTTTTCTTTGTGGTCCCATCTTATTATTCTCAACACAAGACAAGTCTTCTATATCAGTAAGCATGTTTGGGTCACTTGCAACACAAGACAAGTCTTCTATACTAGTGAGCCTATTCGAGTCACTTGCAACACAAGACAAGTCTTCTATACTAGTGAGCCTATTCGAGTCACTTGCAACACAGGACAAGTCTTCTATACCAGTGAGCCTATTCGAGTCACTTGCAACACAAGACAAGTCTTCTATACCAGTGAGCCTATTCGAGTCACTTGCAACACAAGACAAGTCTTCTATACCAATGAGTATATTTGAGTCACTTGCAACACAAGAGACCTTTTCTACATCAACATCTGTTACTATAATGTCCTCAATACCTGTGAGCATGCCACTATGACACTCTTGATCACTACTATAGCTTCTTATCAATTTGGATCCCATTTGTGTTATAGTCCTTTTCTTTTAATAATATTATGTTGTGTCTTCCATGACATTGAAGGAAACTGTCTTGGGAAAACTTGATTTCAAGAAAGCTAACCCCCATTTGCAAGTACTATGAACTTGTAGATGAGACATGGTATTATGGACATCTAGATGTGAAGTACTATCCATTGCATTTTGATTGACACCTGCACTAGTCAACTTAATTATCTCCACTATACAGAGAAAACTCTTAGCATAGCCCTTAAAGTTGCCAATTGCTAAAACTTCTCCAAAGCAAGATAACATCTCTACTTTTTTCCCCTCAAAATAAGTTTTCTTGATATCTTGAAAGTATGTCTTTGGAACAATTTTGTCTTGGTCCCAGAGCATTCTATGTGCTTGCATATCAAATATGTCAGATTGTAAGATATCTCCCAATGTTTCAAAGTCTCCATGTGGATATTTTAAATGTACTTCAGGATTTACAACATTGGTGATTATCACTACACATCTTCTCTCAGCACAATGTTGGAAATGACATACATTCATAAGATTAAGACTATGAATTCGTCCAAAAGCCACCACTTCATTCTTCTTATATAACACCCACATCCATACCCTCTATTAGGGTGAATACCTATTTTATGTACAAAAATAGATTAGCAACTCAAAAAAAGACACAATAAATAATCATTGAGCTTATAATTACTTAATAACTTTTATATCAAAATTAGCAGAGAAGGCATTAAACCTAAACTCTACATCCTAAACTTTAAACAATTAATACCAAAACATCTTAACCACTGTAAATCCTAAACTTTAAACATTTAATTCCTAAACCCTAAATCCTAAACTCCTAAACAATAAATCCTAAATCCTAAACCCTAAACCCTAAACTCTAAATCCTAAACCCGAATTTCTAAATCCTAAATCCTAAACCCTAAACCCTAACCCTAAAATACAACCAAAATTTACTGAATTTTTTTATTTGTGCAAGATGTTGGATATATCCAATATCTTAGGGAATATATCCAACCTGTTGCACTAGAAATATCCAACCTATTGCACAAATCAAAAAATTTACAAAAATCAAGAATTTTCTTGATTTGTGCAACAGATTGGATATACGATTAGGGGTGCACCCCCAACCTGCTGCTTGAGCAAAGGTTGGGGGATATATCCAACCTATTCCACAAGTCAAGAATTTTCTTGATTTGTGCAATAGGTTGGGGGATATATCCAACCTCTTGCACAAATCAAGAAAATTCTTGACTTGTGGAACAGGTTGGATATATTGAGTAACAGGTGGGGGGGTATATCAACCTGTTGCACAAATCAAGAAAATTCTTGACTTGTAGAACAAGTTGTATATATCCCCCAATCTATTGCTTGGGCAATAAGTTGGGGGATATATCCAATCTGTTGCACAAATCAAGAAAATTATTGATTTGTGCAACAGGTTGGATATCCCCCAACTTGTTGCTCAAGCAACAGGTTGGGGATGCACCCCCAACCGTGTTGCACAAATCAAGAAATTTATTGATTTGTGCAATAGGTTGGATATCCCCCAACCTATTGCTCAAGCAACACGTCGGGGGTGTACCCCCAACCGTATATCCAAAATTATTAATTTTTGTAATTTTTTTAATTTGTGCAACAGGTTGGATATATCCCCCAACCTGTTGCAACAGGTTGGATATATCAAGCAACAGGTTGGGGGATATGTCCAACCTGTTGCACAAATCAAAAAAATTACAAAAATCAAGAATTTTCTTGATTTGTGCAACAGATTGGATACAGAGTTGGGGGTGCACCCCCAACGTGTTGCTTGAGCAACAGGTTGGGTAATATATCCAACCTGTTCCACAAGTCAAGAATTTTCTTGATTTGTGCAAGAGGTTGGATTGAGCAACAAGTGGGGGGATATATCCAACCTCTTGCACAAATCAAGAAAATTCTTGACTTGTGGAATAGGTTGGATATATTGAGTAACAGGTTGGGGGGTATATCAACCTGTTGCACAAATTAAGAAAATTCTTGACTTGTAGAACAAGTTGTATATATATCCGTCAACCTATTGCTTGAGCAAATATTTGGGGAATATATCCAATCTGTTGCACAAATCAAGAAAATGATTGATTTGTGCAACATGTTGGATATCCCCCAACCTATTGCTCAAGCAACAGGTTGGGGGTGCACTCCCAACCTCTTACAACAGGTTGGGAGGTATATCCAATTTGTTGCACAAATCAAGGAATTTTCTTGATTTGTGCAGCAGGTTGGATATATCCCCCAACCTGTTGCTCAATCTAACCTGTTGCACAAATTAAGAAAATTCTTGACTTGTGGAACAGGTTGGATATATCCCCCAACTTGTTGCTCAAGCAATAGGTTGGGGGTGCACCTCCAACTGTATATCTAATCTATTGCACAAATCAAGAAAATTCTTGATTTGTGTAATTTTTTTGATTTGTGCAACAGGTTGGATATATCCCCCAGACCCTAAAGCCTAAACCCTAACCCTAAAATACAACTAAAATTTAATGAATTTTTTTTATTTGTGCAACAGGTTGGATATATCCCCCAACATGTTGCTCAACCCCTTGAGCAACATGTTGGGGGATATATCCAACCTGTTGCACAAATAAAAAAAATTCATTAAATTTTAGTTGTATTTTAGGGTTAGGGTTTAGGGTTAGGGCTTAGGGTTTAGGATTTAGGATTTAGGGTTTAGGGTTAGGGTTAGGGTTTAGGGTTTAAGGTTTAGGATTTAGGATTTAGGATTTAGAGTTTAGGGTTTAGAGTTTAGGAGTTTAGGATTAAAGGATTTAGGAATTAAATGTTTAAAGTTTAGGATTTATGGTGGTTAAGATGTTTTGGTATTAATTGTTGAAAGTTTATCCAACCAACCGTATATCCAATCTGTTGCACAAATCAAGAAAATTCTTGATTTGTACAATTTTCTTGATTTGTGCAATAGGTTGGATATATCCAATACTAGGTACAATCCTTTGCAAAGGCTTTACTTTAAGTAATTATAAGTCTACCTAGTTAAAGTATCCTACTTATTAGGGACAAGCACATAGGCTAAAAGCACACCGATTCATATTTTCTTACATTCATGCTGCATGGTGTATCAGAAGAAATGAAGAAGTATGTGATAAGAAATATTCATAATAAATATGTATTCCATATCATGGATTCATACCATGGATATCTGGTGGTTGCTAAAGTTAGAAAAATGATATGGATTCAATGATATTGTAGTTTTGTACAAAGGCTTAAACAAAGTTCAAGGCTTTTGCAAAGTATTATATAGTGTAACAAAGATAAGCAAGTATGCTAAACCTCTTCCAGATTCTATGGTTTTAAATACCTACCTTACAAATACATTATCTAATTCTTCATTCTTTAACTAACAAGTATTATACACATGGAAAAAAAGCATACATGCTAAAAGTACTTGTGTAAATTTTAATATTTCCTTATTTTTTTAATTAATTCAATTCTTTGATTGAATACCTTTTTAAAATTTAAAGGTTATTAGTATATAATATGCATAATTTTAAATGTTATTAATATATAATATTAATAATTTATATATTTATTTAAATTTATACAATAATTACATTATATTTATATTAGTTTTTAAGTTAATAGTATATATTTTTATTAAAACTAAAATTTAATATCTAGCTAATAGCAAGAAGAATATTGTAGAGATTTTTCATATTAAGAACTACCTTACAAATACGTAATATTGTAGAGATTTTTCATATTAAGGACTACCTTACAAATACATTCACTAATTCTTCATTGTTTTAAGCATAAGTATTATATAAAGCACATATGCTAGAAGACTTCCCATTCAAAAATATTTTCATTGTTATATTTTTTTAATTAATGTATTTATATATATTTTTATATAATATTTATATTAATTTATAGATTAATAATATATATTTTTAGCAAAATTATATTTTAATATTAGTCAATAAAATTTTATTATATTATGGAGCAAAAATATTATAAATGGATTTCTTATATTAATAAAGTGTCATGAGAAGCATTTTTTGAGAGATTTATGGTTAAATTTTGTTTTAAAGTTCTTGCATACGCAATAGGTAGAGAGGTTTGAGTGGTTTTGAGGTTGAGAGAGAAATTTGTAATAGATTGTTTTCTAATTTATTTTTTTTGAAAAATTATTGCATGCCCAATAGGCTAACAGAGTTTGAGGTCTAGAGAAATTTGTGACAATAGGTTGTGCGAGTTTAAGGTAAAGAGGGAAATTTGTGGGAAAAAAGATTTAATGCAAAAGATGGTTTTTTGAAGTTGTTGCGTACGCAACAAGTTTTTAAGAAAAGAATCAGATTTGAAAAAAAAATCAAATCTACAAAAACTTTATTCTTAGAAGTTCTTGCTTATGCAATAGGTTGGAAATGAACTCACCTCTTGCAACATTTTTAAAATTTTGAGAATCCTACAATAGGTTGATGAGAGGAGAGAAGTGTGGAGTGTGAAAGAATGAACTTTGAATGAAAGAGAGAATGAAGAACGTTCTACTTATAGTGAACCTAAAAGAACTAAAAAAACCTAAAAAACTAAAAAAAGCTGACTTTACCTAAAAGCTACCCATTCCCTATAAAACTCTACTTCTCCTCATTCTCTCTCACAACTTTCTTGGAGCTCCTCCACCACCTCCCCACCTAGGTACTCCCTCCCTCCCTTCCCTTCCCCTCTCCTCCCTCCCCTCCCTTCCCCTCTCCTCTCACTTCCCATCCCCTCTCCTCCCTTCCCACCACCTCCCACTTCCCATCCCCTCTCCTCCCACTTCCTCTCTTCCCTCCCCCCTCCCTCCTTCTGCTTCCCCCTTCCCCTCTCCTCCCTTCCCCTCCCCTCCTCCTCTTTCCCCTATCCTCTCCCTCCTCCTGCTTGCCCTTCCCCTCCCTTTCCCTCTCCTCCCACTTCCCCCTCCCCTCCCTTCCTCCCTTCCCCTCTCCTCCCGCTTCCCCCTCCCCTTATTGGGACAAGTGTGATCAAGGGCTTGCTCTATGGTGCATGTGTGCATCTAGGGGAGTCACATGTGTGTGTGTGTGCTGTAGAGGCACATCTAGTGCTATGATGTGTCTAGTGTGTGACCTAAGTGATGATGTAAGCCAAAGGCCCTCACATGGGAGGTTCCTTCGATTTAGGGCAGTCCCACTAATGTAGGGGCTGATTGCCACTGATGTAGGGAAGGTGCCTTTGATCTAGGCCACCTTCTTCCCATTTCTGTAAGAGAGAGTCACCTCTCTCACAATCAAGAGTGAACAACATTTTTGGTTACATCTTGTGCTCTCACTCCTCTTCCAAGATGTATCTATTCTATCCCACGTGTTTCTACATTTGGTATCAGAGCTTTAGGTTCTAGATCTAGTTTAGCCTAGCATTAGATGCTCCCTAGTAGGAATTCTTAGACTTTTTCAAGCTTCTACCATCTTCACCATTTCTTTCCCAAATTTGTGAGAGCTTGTTCTCCCTCATCGTTTCACCATTCTCCAAGCCCTTTGTGCTATAGAACAATCTCTGTAGGGCACACCTTCAGCTCGAAGCTTGTCTCAAAATTGTGCCTCCATCGCTCATGCCAACAATAAAATAGTCCGCAAATGTATCGCATAATTCTGCCTCTGTGTTCACTCATTTCCAAATTTCTCTGAGCACAAGTTGGGTGACACTACAAGCAAGCTGCTAATGAAGTTTGAGCTCGTTTGGTTAAGCATTTGAGGAGAAACAAACAAAATACCAGTCGATTTTGCTAAGCTTCTATATGGCGACCTAGCGCAACATTGTGCCTCTTCTTGCTGGTAGCCCTGGTCTGGTATACTAGTGTTATTTTTGCTTTAAAAGCCCCCTCAATTCATGTTTTATGTGTCTGAATTGCACCCTCCAATATACCTTGGTCTCTGCTAGCAGAATTCTTCATATTTTGGTCAAAGGGTGTTGAGCAATCACCATAGGTTTGGGGCTTCTATTATTTACTGCAAATTTTCATTGTTTTGCTTGTACTTGAGTAGTAGAACTCAATCATGGAGCTCATGAGTGTCCTTATACTTTGCATTTTGAATGATGACTATGTGATTCTCTTTGACCATGATTGATGAGTACTTGAATTGTAAACATGACTAAGCCCGAGCAAGTAGAGAAGTTTGATGGAACTAGTTCCCATACTTGGCAAACAAAAGCTAAGTTTGTGCTGACAATAGTGGCACTAGATGTTTGACACATTGATGGATGCATTCCCTTTCCTTGGAATCTTCCTCGGTTGGAATGATTTCCTCTTTGCTAATTCTGATGCTACTGAGGATGATTCTGACTTTGATTTTGTTGCTGATGATGACCACTTCTCTGGTATGATCTACCTCCACCTTTGCCTCTGCCTCTGCTTCTATCTGAAGCTGTGAATGCCTGATCATTAGAATGACCTTTACGTGCTTGAATTGCCTGAGTCTTGAGTTCTTCATCAAGTAAGACTGACTGAAGTTCTTCCAGTGTTGGAATTTGTCATCGTTGGATGGCAATACTCTAGACTAGATTATCGTATATTTCTCCTAGTCATTCAGGATTACTTGAACCATTTATGCAGGGTTCATAGTCTCTTCTGCTGCTACTGCAAGTTGATTATTGTAGTCTTTTATGCGGAGTACATAAGCATGACCGGTTTCATTGCTGTTGCAGAAACTCTAGTTGATCAGGTTTTTCAGTGTGAGAATCCTAGATGTGTTCTTGGACTTGTAGAGAGCTACGAACATATCCCATGATTCTTTTGATTTCTTGACTGTGTTGAGCTATCCTAGCATGACATCTTGCACATTCTGCTTGATCAGATGATAGGCATACTTGTCTTTCTTATCCCATTCTTACTAAACTCGGACGATGGCAGGATCTGCTACAGATGCAGAAGCTGTTTGTGTAGCTATAGATACCGTTGTAGATCCCATTGTTGATGCTATGATGACAAGTGGAGTAGAGCTACTGGTGGCTGGATCGTCCAATGGTCTAGGTGTATACCCATCAACATAATCCCATTTGTCCTGAAGTACAAGAATGGTCTCCATTCGGTATTTCCATGTACCGTAGTTGGAGTTTTCTAACTTAGCAGATGCCTCCAAATTGAGGTTGCTAGTCGTAGATATGGTGCAAGAAATGTACTCAAAGGTGTCATGAAAATATCTATATGAATCAACTACAAATACACTGATTGTGGCAAGTGAAATCTCTAAACTGTCGATGAAGATAGAACTACAATATATAAAATATGATCTGTATTACAAGGCTGGGAATACAGATGCTTTACAAGGCTTGTGGCAATGATGCTGGGAATAGCCAAGAGGCTTTACAAGGCTAAAATGATGTGCACAATGCCATGAGATAGCTGAATAGGCTTTACAATGGTGGCATGTGTGTGTGAAATCAAGGGCTATCTGCCCACTGAAACAATCTGCAATGCCTCTGTACTCTCTAAAGTTTGCTCACTGAACTGATGAACGTAAGGTTTCAGGTAATGTAATGATGTGAAACCGTATGTGAGCGTATGGATTGACTCCAAGTAGGTACTAGTCGAGAATTTCAAGCATGGCTTAGATTGGCAACTTGAGGAAATTCAGAGCGTCCCCTCTATGGCGATCTATTCTACTCTGATCTAGATCTATACCAACCATCAATCGATGAAAGAACAGCAAAGAATTTCTTTTCTTTTGATCTTTTTAAGTGCTAGGTCAGACGCATCGATGAAGAGGCAAATGTGCGTGAAGGAAGTGGTTTTGTCAAGGAGGCTCAAATGTGAGTGTAACTTGCACTGAAATGTGCAGTGATGTGATGAACGCATAGAGCACAAAAAGTTTTGTGACTTTCCTTTTTCAAGCACTCTCAAATTCTTCCTGGATCAAGAGATACGACTTGATCTAGGTGGAGGGGCAAAAGGAGTGCAAATGGTGCTCAATGATGATGTGTCACTGTGGGTCACATGCAGTGATGGTGTGGCATTGTGCCTAGCAAGAGGTGTTTCAGTGAGCCCTCTACTGAGGTGGCAAGAGTGGTCACATGCAGTGACTATGGAGCACTTGTAAGAAAATAGTACGCAGCGGAAGATAACAACAAAACGCAAGTACACGATGGAAAGCTGGAGAGAATACAAAAATTCTGATATACCAAACTGCTGATACAACTGATGGTTGGCTGTCCACCCGTGCGCTCTACAGACAGAGCTTCGATGGTGATCTAGACAGATGCTGGACGGAGGACTATGAGCGTGAAGAACTGGTGATCTGATGATAGGGGGTGGCCACTTATATAGTGTAAGTGGTTGACGGTCGGCCCTGTAATAGGCAGTCGGCCTAATAGACAGTCGGCCTGGAAGACCAGCCGACCCTTCAGAAAACATGCCGGCGGGCAGATGAAGGACCCTGCCGCTGGGGGCTTTGCAGACGGGTATCTACTCTTGGCTCCTAAGCCATTCATAACCATCTGGTCTACTCTAAGACCCCTTCCAGTGTCTAAACTGAGGATCCCTCCCAATATCCGATACCCATCATGGCTTCTCCTCATATGGGGGCCTTACAACATTGGGTACACAGAATATTGGTGGGTTACATGAGAGGTGGACATTTGAGCTAACTCTAACAGCACTGTGTGTGCTTGCAGAGGTCTAGTGTGCCACGTGGCACTAATGATGTGGCAAATGATTATGTCAGTAAAGGTGACATGGCAATAATGATGTGGCACTGATGATGTGGCAGATGATGCGGCCAAATGACATGGCAAAGGATGTGTCACTAATGACGTGGTAGTTGAGCTGGTAGGGTGATGTGGCAGTTATGACATGGCTAATGATGTGGACCTTGCTAACATGGCACATAGATAAGGTGATGATGTGACAGCCTCATAAGGCTGCTGATGTGGTAGTCAACTAACATGATGATGTGGCTAATAAGGTATACCACGTGGTAGATAGGGTGACACATGGCAAGATGAGGACCAAAGCCTGGGGCGTGGTAACCCTGGAGGATAGGTCAGATGGATAGAATCTAGAAGATTCTGACAAAATCTTTGAGATTTTGTTGTTGTCCATCAAGGCAGGGTTGATGCATAGGAGTCATCACATCATTGGAGCCTTGGAGCTCGTATGAGTGTGCTGTCAGGCTCGTTGTTGGATGTTGAAGAAGTGTTGTGCTACCATGAGAAGCTGGTTGAGATTGACGGGAGTCGTGTCGTGTCTGATCGATGGCTGGTGGTGAACGGAGCGGGCTATGTGTGTGTATGACACCTTACAGCGTGTTTTGTGAGCAAGTCGTGGAAGCTGCCAGTCGAGCGTCTGTTGGTGGAGGTTCAGTTCTTGCTGGTCATCAGAGGCTATGGTTGTTGGAGCTACCTTAGGGAGGCTCATTGAGGGAGTGGCCGTCGAGATTGGTGTTTGCTGAGGCTAGGGTTGCATGCGTTATCGTTGTAGGTGTTGCAGAGAGCATCATAGGAATTGGGGAGAGATATCTGTTGGTTGTTGGGCTAGTAGCATTGCAAGGATGCGTTGGAGCAGCCATTGGTTGCTGCTCGTTGATGAAGCAGACTTCTACTCTTGGAGCGTGGGCGTTGAAGCTGTTCTAGCCCATTTGCTTCATTGTGATGCACTTTGAGTCGTTGGCCTTAGAGTTGCAGCTGGTCTTTGTCAATCTTTGTGCTCTACGTGGTGGTATGTAGATCTTTCTGAAGTTGTGGTAGGAGCCACAGAATGATAAGGTCGCCTTGGATAAGCCTGTGGCTATACCTCCTCCTTTTGAATGAGGAGGTTTGACCAAAGACACCAATGCTGGAGGAACAGCAATAGCAAGGTGTAGATGGTGCTGTGGACTTATGCTATCCTCCAAATGAACTCTCTCACTCAATGGAATGAATAAAATCTCTCACAAACACTCAAGAAGAAACTCTCAATGAATATATCTATCTCATAACGGAAATCTCTCATCAAATCTCTCTCTCCATAGATGGAAATTCTTCCCAATGAGAAGGAAATTTTTCTCTTTCAATGAATGGAAATCCTTCACTCAACGGAAGTGAACGGAATGAAAGACTACATCTCAATCTCTCAATCTCACACTCTCTCAAGGACGGTGCCTTAGCGAAAGGCAGAACCATAATCTGATACCATGACAAAATATGAAGAGGGGAGAAGAGAAGAGTGGAGATGAGAAGAGAGGGCACATCTAGAGAGCACACCACAAATGACTAACTGTACACTAGATTTAGTTCAAAATTTTAGAATATATACAAACCCAATTAGGGCTAGGGTTAGGGGATCTAACCCTTTCCTTTATAGCACTCTATAAGGTTAGTGCTATGCACATATGATCACATGATGGTGTTATGCACACGTGATCACATGATGTTGAGCGTGAACTCTCAACAAAGTTCTCATACTAGCTCCCAAAGGACTCAAGCACAATTCCCACTTCCCAGGTTCTGCCACAAAAGAGTCAAAGTACACTTTAGCCTACCCACTCTTCCATTGTATCCATAAAAGTTGAAACCACACACCCAAAAAGCAATAGTTTGAGAAGACACTAACCAACAAAGGGTCAGCTCAAGCACCATTACAAGTGGGTACCAAAGCAGTTATTGGAGGCTCCAGGATTCTATTTGGGAAATAGATTCATATGGGTGCCCAAGACTCACAGGTCTCCATATGATTCCACTGAGCTTCCTAAATCATCTTTGGCATGGACCACATTAGAAACACAAGAACCTGCCTCTAAGAATGAGGTAGTAACACTAGAAACTACTACTAGGACCTTGTAGATTAGCATAGTAAAAGTGAAACCACATAAAACATCCTTGTACCCTCGAGTGATTATGTTGAAGGAATTGGCAGCATGAGTTGTGAAAGTTACATAATAACCTATCCTTAAGAAGAGTTTTAACATTTTGCTAGTTTTACCTTTGCAAGTTTTGCGAGTTCTAGCAAGTTTTCAATCCTCAAATTGTATAGCTAGTGGCTAGCTATGTGTGACAGTCAATGTTAAAACATATAACTATTGTATGATTGGGGGGGGCAAGGAATTTCTATTTCAAAAGGACATGTATGAGATTAAGATTCAGCTCTGCTATATCATCACTTGAACAATGTTAAATTACATGGTGCAGTGGAACAGAAACTAAACAAAGAATAGAGTGTACACAGCAAACTGGAGAGGAACAAAATTCTCCTTCAATACTAATGTAGTACAAATGATGGCTCCATCCACCTGTGCACTCCCACAATGGAGCTTAGAAGGCGATCTAGATAGAAACTAGGTGAAGAGCTACTAGCTGGAAGATCTGATTTGATATGGACTGATCTGATACAATGGACTGGGGAGGTCGCCTCTTTATAGCTATGAGGGCGATAGCCGGATCAACATAGTCGGTGAAACCAACCAATCAACCTAGTTAATGGAGCCGACTAGTCAACCTAGTCAGTGGAATATTCCCTATACTATTGCCTCAGGGGCTCTTGCACTCTCGAACCCCCACCAAGGGGGCCGCAGGACCCCTTGGGACCCCCCAGTTGACATGCAAGTGAGGATGCATCAATGGTCACCTTTCTACCATCAACGGTCTCATTGATAGACCTCATCTTACATGCAAGTCAGGATCCACCATCCAGTGTCCCGAGCTCACACATGGCTTCTCCTCATATGGGGGCCTTACAACTTGAGCACCTTGGACCACTGATGGTTACCAAGAGGGTGGGGCATTCAACATATCTAACACCCGCCCTCAATGTCCATGAACTACCTTCTCGGCCCAATGCCGAGTCTCTAAAGATGACCTTGAAGCTGATCCTTCCCGAGTGCCTTGGTGAAGATATCTGCTCCATTTTGCTCTCAGTTCCACTATTCCTTCCTTGATCAAATCATGCACATAGTGATATTGAATCTCTATATGTTTTGTGCGCGCATGATACACTGGATTTGTAGCAATGACCAAGCAACTTTGATTGTTGAATCTCAGCACAGTTGCCTTATCCTCTTGCACTCCCATGTGCCATAACATCCTCCTCAGAGCCACACTACTTCACAAGCAACAAAACATGCTACCTTGTTCTCAGCCTCAGTAGAAGACAATGCCACTATTGGTTGTTTCTTACTGATCCAAGAGAAGATACCTGAACCTAAAGAGAAACAATGTCTAGAAACTGATTTCTTGGAATCAACATCTCAAGCCCGATCTGAGTCATAATGACCACCCAAGGAATTGCCCGTATCATAGGTGATGCCATAATCAAGAGTGCCCTTCACATACCTGAGCACCCACATCCATGCATTCCAATGATTCTCCCAAGGCTTATTGGAGAACTTGCTCAAAATACCAATAGCAAAATTGATGTCCGGTCTGGTGTTGCACAGATAGATGAGACTATCGACCAATTTCCTGTACCTCATGATGTTTGCTGGTGGTGAGGCATCCTCCATAGACAACCTCGCATTTACCTCCATAGGTGTAGCTATCTCCTTGCACTTAGACATACCAAATGCCTTCAAGATCTCCCTTGCATATTTATGCTGAGAGATGAAGATCTTGCCTAGCTCTTGCCAAACTTCAATCCCCAAACAGTAGTGCATCAAGCCTAAGTCTGTTGTCATCTCAAACTCAGTGCCTCAATGCCTTTCTTGTCTACTGGATCATGTCTTCATAGTGAGCTATAATAAGGAGATCATCCACATATAGAACAATAATAGCAAAATTTCCACCTTTCCTATACACATACAAGTTAGCATCTGAGGCACATCTTTTGAAGTTTAATTTATGAAAAAATTTGTCTATCCATTGGTACCATGCTCTTGGGGCCTGTTTCATAGCTCGTACAAAGCCTTCTTGAGCTTACATACCTTGTTCTCAGAATGGGGGGTCTCAAACCCTGGTGGCTAAGCCACGTACACCTCCTCCTTGAGGTCACCATTCAAGAATGTTGAATTTAACATCCATTTGATAAACTAGCCACTTTTTATGAGCAGCCATTGATAGTACTGTGTGAATAGTGGTCATTGTGGCAGTCGGAGTGAAAGATTCCTGAAAATAAAATCCTTCAACCTACAAAAATCCTTGTGCAACCAATCTAGCTTTGTACTTTTCCAAAGTCCCATCAACCTTGTACTTTACCTTCCAAACCCACTTGGTGCCAATAACCTTTCTGTTAGGTGGTCAATCTACGAGATCCCAAGTTTCATTCTTCATGATGCTATCATATTCTACTTGCATAGCATTTTTCCAAATCTTGGTTTGCAAGTGCTTCCTCCAAACTCGCAAGCTCCTTTACTTCTGCAATAATCTCAGCCATCAAGGCCATATTGACTATGTAAGCAGTTCTTGTTTTCCTCGTATCTTCATACAATTTGTGTGCAAATGTCATATCTAGCTTTCTTTGATTTGTCAATAACGAAGCTCGATCAATAAGCATTGTGGCCACGTTGAATTGTGAAAATCCCCAAATGTACCCCTCATCTTTTGGAGGATGTAAGACTGCCACACTTATAGAAAATCTGTGAGACTTGTATCTTCTTCTTGCAGATCCTCCTGATCATCACTATCCAATTTTTCACCTGGTTTTAAATAACCTGCACTTGAACGATCTGCACGTGGAGTAGGAGCTATTTTTTCTCTCTTTCTAGGAATAGCTGTGGAACTTGAATCTGCTCCACGATCACTCCTTTTTCTTGTAGTTATAGCAGTCGATGGTGTAGGTACAGTTGGAGATACTATAGTTACTGTTGCAGATATTGTAGTTACTCTTGTCGGAGATACCATAGTTATCGCCACAGATATTGGTGGTACAACTTGAGGGTTACATGTTATAGATGGAGTACTTACTACTGCTGAAGGTACAACACCACCACTTGGAAATGCATTCCATATTTTCTTCAATGCTTCCAAGGCACTAAGTAATTCTTGGGATCCCTCAATTGAATCTGGTAAGGGCTTCAAGAAGTGCTTGTGCGTAACTCGTAAGTTGTAGACCACATCATGATTCTTCCCTTTGCACACAACTTCTATCAAATTGTTTTCTTTAATGTTGATGGTTGAGACCATGCCACCATTTCTTACTACCTCTGGAGAATATTTCACGCTTGACACATTCTCGACAGTGATCACCAAAAAATACTTTGATTTGCGCTCCATAAAATACCAAGCATGTTCAAGATATTTGAAAGACACCTTGGAACCAAAACTCGAAGCCATAGTTTTCTGCAAAGCAATTAAAAACAAAAAATGAGAATAAAAATGATTTTCAAACTCAATATTAAAAAAAAAAGTAATTAAATATTTAAAAATAAAAAATAAAAAATTAATTAAAATTTTACAAGTTTAAATATATTTTTAAAAATATTTTTTAATATTTCTAGATACTATTTTTTAATCTAATAGATAAAAAAAATTAATTTAATTTTTCTAAAAATTTATTTGATTTTTAAAAAATTTTATTTTATATTTAAATTTATTTATTTATATATCTATATATTTAAAATTTTATTTATTTTTTCTAAAAAAAATTTAAAATTTATTTAATTTTAAATTAAATTAAATTTATTAAATTAAATTAAATTATTTTATTTTAATTATTTATTTATATATTTAAAATTTAATTTAATTTTATTCATTTATTTATTTTTCTTTTTTTTATTTTTTTAAAACTAAATTAATTAAATTTATTTTTGAGCCCTGAAGGACCCCCACTTAAGGAGAGGAGGGGATTACCCCCCCAACCTGTTGCATGCACAACAGGTTGGGGGTTAATCCCCTGCCCTCCCCTGCCCTCCTCTCCCATTTGCCTGCCCCTCCTCTCTCCTCTCGCCTCCCCGTCTCTCCCCTCCCCTCTCGTCTCGGTTAATCCCCCGCCCTCCCCTCCCCTCCTCTCCCATCTGCCCGCCCCTCCCCTCTCCTCCCACCTCCCTGTGTCTCCACTCCCCTCCCGTCTCCCCTCCCCTCTCCTCCTCGCCCGTCTCCCCTCCCCGCCCCTCCCCTCGTCCTTGCTCCCCTCCCCTCTCGCCTCCCCTCCCCCCCTCCCTGCCCCTCCCGCCTCCCCTCCCCGCCCCTCCCGCCTCCCCTCCCCTCCCCTCCCCGCCCGTCTCCCCTCCCCACCCCTCCCGTCCTCCTCCCCGCCCTCCCACCCTCTCGCCTCCCCTCCCCACCCCTCGCGCCTCCCCGCCCCCTCCCCACAATGGGAGGCATCGAAGGGACGCCTCCTGTGGCGGGAAGGGGGCAGGGAGGCGCGAGGGGCGAGAGGGGAGGGGCGAGAGGGGAGGGACGGGGAGGGAGGGGAGAGGGGAGGGGTGAGGTTAATAACCCCCCTCCTCGCCTCTCCCCACCCCTCCCCTCTCCCCTCCCCTCCTCACCCCTCCCCCCTCGCCTCCCCTCCCCGGCCCTCCCCTCCCCTCTCGCCCCTCCCTCGTCCCCGCCGTCCCTCCCGCCTCCCCGCCTTGCCCCTCCCCTCCCCTCTCGCCCGTCCCCTCTCCCCTCCCCTCCCCGCCCCGCCCCTCTCGCCCCTCCCCTCTCCCCTCCCCTCCCCGCCCCGCCCCTCCCCTCTCACCCCTCCCCTCTTGCCTCCCCTCCCCGCTCCTCCGCCGCCCCACTGCCCCTCCCCTCCCCTCACCTCCCCATTACCGCTTGAAGGGAAAGTGGGAGAAGAGGGGAGGGAAAGCGGGAGGAGAGGGAGGAAAGGAGGGGAGGGGGAAGCGAGAGAAGAGGGGAGGAGAGGGGAAGGGAGGGGAGGGGAGGGAGGAAAAGAGGGAGGGGTGTAGAAACACGTGGGATAGAATAGATGCATCTTGGAAGCACAAGATGTAACCAAAAATGTTGTTCACTCTTGATTGTGAGAGAGGTGGCTCTCTCTTATAGAAATAGGGAGAAGGTGGCCTAGATCAAAGGCACCTTCCCTAGATCAGTGGCAATCAACCCCTACATCAGTGGGACTGGCCTAAATCAAAGGAACCTCCCATGTGGGGGCCTTTGGCTTACATCATCACTTAGGTCACACACTAGACACATCATAGCACTAGATGTGCCTCTACAACACACACACACACACACACATGTTACTCCCCTAGATGCACACATGCACCATAGAGCAAGCCCATGATCACACTTATCCCAACATACCCCCCTCAAGGGTTTGCTTCTTGCAATGTCAAGGATACATCTAGTCTCATAGTTTCTCATGCCATCTCATGATGGTCAAGGATAAATCTATGGCTAGGATCTCATGCTAGCAAGGGTTCCCAAGGGTGTGAGGTTCACAAAAATGGGATAGACAAAACACATATCACATGGCCTACATCATATGGTGACTAGAGTTGATTTACAAAAGACAAAACATATGACACTCTTTTTGGAGTACTACTCCAGGCAAAGAACCTCAAAATTTGACCAAGTGATGATAAACAAAAATTCAAAAGACAAAGTGCTCAAAAAGCATAGTCTTTATCTTCTACCACCAAGTTTGATTCTTCATTTGCTGATGGAGTTCTTCCTTCAGCCAGATTTGCTTTGTTGTCGAAGTAGCCCTTCTTCACAAGAAATGCTTCACTCTTTGGAGTTGTTATTCTCCATGGAATAACACACTCCCTTTTCCAATTGTAGCCAAAGGAACTTAATAAGCAAGATATATTTGAAGCATTTCCCTTGTGCACCAAATACTGTGTGAAGATGATCCCAAGCTTCATGTGAAGTTTCAAAGCCATCAATGTGGTGAATGTATGAGTCACTTAAACCCAAAGCAATGATAGCAAGAGCCTTCTTGTCTTTGATCAACCAATTAGCTTCTTCTTTTGTAGACTTCTTTTCCTTTCCATTCACAACATTCCATATCCCCTTCAAGAAGCAGTACGACCAAGGCGGTCAATCCAATAGTAATTGAGGGAATTTTTGAGGCAGAGGAAATCATCGTGGGACATTCTAGTCATAGTCATTTTGCAAATGAACATGGGAATATGTTTCTTGCAAATGAGGAAATACAGAAAACTGATACAAAAATGAGGAAATACAGAAAACTGATACAATGTACCCAGACACTGATTTCAATTCCAAAGAGAATTTTAGTGATCAAGTCGACCAAGTGGAACAGGATCCTTGGTATATCAACAGTGGTGCATCGTCTCACATGACAAATCATCAGGAATGGTTCACACAAATGAAGCCATTAGAAGTGTAAAGAATGAGGGAGAGAGATAGGAGACTCAAGTGTAGCTTTCTTCACAACACACAAAAGAGAGAGGACACAAGGTTGGAGGGTGAAGCCTTTCTTCACTTTTGCACACAACAACAATACAATAGAAGAGGGAAATACCCTATATGTTGAAACCTAGAATACATGGTTCATATGTGAACCCAAACCAAAAACATACGTGGTAGTCTAACTACACCACGAGTACAACTAACATAGGCGGTGACATAAATGATAGTCATCTAGGAGATATATCGGGGGTAGAGCTTGATATCTCAACACTCCCCCTCAAGCTCAAATCCATCTCACGTACACCAAGCAAGCTCCTAAATCTGCGAAGCTTCTCGGTACCCAATGCCTTCGTAAAAATATCAGCCACCTGCTCCTCAGTGCTGACATAGACAAGATCAATCTCACCAGCTAGAACCTTTTCTCTCACAAAGTGATAATGCACCTCAATGTGCTTTGTTCTAGCATGATAAACTGGGTTATTAGCAAGCATGATGCTGCTAATGTTGTCACAATGAATGACAACTGCTGCATGAACTGACTGTCCCATATCTGCAAGTAGCTTCCGTAACCAAGCTACCTCACATGCAGCCATTGCTGCACCCCTGTACTCAGCCTCTGTGCTCGACAAGGCAACTGTTGGCTGCTTCTTGCTGCTCCAACTGATGGCACCACTCCCAAGGGAAAACATAAAACCACTAGTAGATCTCCTGTCTGAGACACTACCAGCCCAGTCAGCATCTGTGTATCCATGTACCTGTAATGCACACCCAGCTTCATAAAACAGTCCATAATGCAATGTGGACTTCACATACCGCAGTATGCACCTAGCCGCATCCAAATGTGGCTTCCTCGGTGCCTGCATAAACTGACTCACCAGCCCCACAGCATAGCTCAAATCTGGTCTGGTTATAGTCATGTAAATCAAGTTACCTACTATGTGCCTGTACATAGTAATATCTTCAAGAAGCTCACCTGTCTCTGCATTGAGCTTCACATTCTGCTCCAATGGAACAGAAATAGGCTTACAGCCTGTCATCCCATATTTGGACAGCATGTCCAAACCGTATTGCCTTTGCAACAGCCATATCCCACTCGGGGATCTAATAACCTCAATGCCCAAGAAGTAACGCAGCTCTCCCAAATCCTTCATCTCAAATTTTTGCTTCAACAGCAGCTTCACTTCATTAATGTCTGCATCACTATCACCTGTAATAATCAAGTCATCAACATAGATGACTATAAGCACAATCCCTCTGTTTGTCCTTTTCACATAAAGTGAAAAATCTGAATTGGAAATCTGAAATCCAATAGTGACAAGATGTTGCCCTATCTTGTCTGACCATGCCCTCGGCACCTGTTTTAAGCCATACAAGGCTTTGCGCAACCTGCATACAAAATCGGGGTGTGAATTATCCTCATAACCTTCTGGCTGCATCATATAAACCTCTTCCTGCAAATCACCATGCAAGAAGGCATTTTTCACATCCATCTGATGCAAAGACCATCCCTTTGCAGCAGCCATAGCAATTACTGCTCTCACGGTTGCCATCCTTGCAACTGGGCTGAAAGTTTCCTCATAGTCAATTCCATATGTCTGCGCAAAACCTTTGGCAACCAATCTTGCCTTGTACCTGCTAACAGACCCATCAGCATTGTGCTTTACTTTGTAAACCCACTTGCAGCCAATAGCCTTCTTATCATGAGGCAAAGGCATCAAATCCCAAGTGTGGTTTGCATCCAAGGCAGCCATCTCTTCATCCATAGCTGCTTCCCAATTTTTATGCCCTGCTGCATCCTCAAAACATGTGGGCTCTGGCTCCTCTAGAACCTTGACCATATAAGCATAGTGATGTGCTGTATACCCATCATATCTCAGCCTGTCAACTGGATACTTAATACGAGTGGACCTCCGTACAACTGGATCAGTTGCAGGAGTCTTTAAATCATGCCTGCTTTTCCTTGCACCAGGTGTAACAACAGAAGGAATCCCAAGTTCCTCATCAAGGCTCATTTCAGAGCCGCTTGACTCTCCATCAACATGAGAGCTACTAGCAGACACATCAAACACTGGAGCATGGTCTACTTTTTCTTTTCCCTTATGTGATACCTGCACAACACTATCAGGGCTGCCATGTGACGATTCACTAGATCTCAATCTCCCTGTCCATGCATTAGATCCACTAGTAGAGGACTCTCTGGGTCCACTCAAGGCTTGAGATTGCTGCTCTGCATTTATTACAGCATTCCCATTTCTTGCATCTGCATCTCCTACCATAACAGTTGGTGCATACCAGCTGCTCATTTCATCAAAAACAACATCTCTGCTCACTTGCATTTTGCGGGTGGAAGGGTTATAACAGCGATACCATTTCTGGTGCTGAGCATATCCAATAAAGATGCATTTTTCTGCCTTTGGATCCAGCTTTGTTCTCTTCTCATCAGGAACATGAACATAAGCTATGCAACCAAATACCTTCAAGTGAGAAATATCTGGTTTTTGGCCTGTATACATTTCTTCAGGCGTCATGCCATGGACAGCTGCAGTGGGGGTTCTGTTCATAATATAAACAGCAGTTGCTACTGCTTCAGCCCAAAAATAATCAGGCATGTTTTTCTCATTTAGGATCGCCCGTCCTACTTCTGCATCCTACTTCTGCAATATGCCTGTTCTTCCTTTCTGCAACCCCATTCTGCTGAGGGGTAGACCTGCATGAGTACTTCCTTTGAATTCCCTATTCTTTCAGATATTCACAAAATTCTTCTGAAAAGTACTCTCCCCCTCCATCAGATCTTAGCACTTTAATATGCACACCTTTCTCTTTTTCAACCATGGCCTTAAAAGCCTTGAAATGGCTGAACACTTCACTTTTGTGCTTCATAAAATAAATCCACATTTTCCTAGTGTAGTCATCAATAAACGTCACATAATAATGGCATCCACCAATAGAAGCAGCTTTGGTTGTCCAAACATCTAAATGGATCACTTCCAAAGGTCTTCTGCTCACCTTAGCATTTTTGGGAAATGCATGTCTGGCCTGCTTACCCATTTGGCATGCTTCACATACCTTTTGCATTCCCTCAACTCTGAGTTTAGGCAAACCTGCAACAATGTTTTTCGTTTGCATAGATTTCAGCCTTTGTATATTCACGTGCCCAATGCGCTTGTGCCATATCTCAATATCTGCAATGACACCTCTCCCATGCGCAAACATAGCAGCTTTCACCTCAGGCATATCAACATCCAAGGTGAACATTCTGCCATTTTTGTTGCCTTTCGCAACCAAGCGGCACTTATTTTTCAAGTCCTCAACAAAGCATCCATCAGGATTAAATCTAACCTGCAGACCTTGCTCAACCATCTGGCCAACTAAAACCAGGTTCTTAGTGATTTTTGGAACATGAAGTACATCTGCCAAGTACTTCGTTTTGCCATCCTGCATAGCCAATGGCACTTTGCCAACCTGCGTAATTGGGTGCGCAGTATCATCACCTGTTTCAACATAACCTGGCTTATCCAAATTTCTAACATCATGAAACCACTCACCATGACTGGTCATGTGGTTAGAGGCACCTGAATCAACATACCAAACATCATTGCAAGCTGCAGCATCTCCTGACATGGAGTTAACCATATGCTGCATCACAAAAAGGTGCTCATTTCTGTCGTCACCATGCCCACTTGATGATGCATAGTTGCTTTGCTGCAACTTCCCACTTTTGATGTCATTCTGCTTTTTATAGCATGTATTCTCCTTGTGTCCAGGCTTTCCACAATAATAGCATTCTGTGCTGCTATTTACTTGCTGGTTCCTTTGCCATGAACCACGGCCTCTTTGGCTCCCCCTGCCTCTAGAACTACCACGGCCTCTTTGGCTCCCCCTGCCTCTAGAACTACCACGTCCTCCTCCATAGGACTGGTTTTCCTATTGTTGCTGTTGGTTCTGATTTCCTGCACGGCCACCAAAACGGCCTCTTCCTCTACCCCTGCCTCTACCTGTATTCGAGTAGAAAGTAGTCTCTTGAGAAGTTGAGGTGGCTGAACCACCATTCCTTTGCTCTTCACTCAGCAAGAGAGCAATAAGTTCCTGAAAATCAGGAAATGTTTCACGGACTCCAATGGATGTCCGAAACTGTGCATAATCTTTCCCAAGACCATTCAAGGTCACGGACACTAAGTCCTCATCATCAACAGGTGCTCCAATGGAGGCAAGAGAATCTGCAAGGCCTTTCACCTTCAAGGAATACTCATTTATATTCAGATTTTTCCTTTGCACATTGTGCAACTCTTGCTTTAGCTGCATCTTTCGTGCTTTGGTATTTGTGCTATACAGCTTCACCAATGTATCCCATGCCTCCTTAGGCGTCTCTACATCCTGTATATGCACAATCATAGAATCTGAAATGCTAACAGACAGCCAATACAGGCATTTTCTGGCTTTTTCATGCCATTCTTTAAAGGCCTTCAATTCAGCAGGAGTGGGAGCAGTACCCAAAACTGGTTCTACAGTTTCACCACTGATGTAATCCCAAACTCCCTTTCCCATAAGGAAGTTTGTCATCCTGAACTTCCATGCTTGGAAGTTGTTCTTGTCAAGCTTCTCACTGACAATTGTAGACAGATTCTCAGACATTTTACAAATCACGAATTGCAACAGCACCCTGTAAACACCGCAAATGCCTCACAAGGGCAAATAGCAAAACTTCTGCAAAAAACCTCACAGGGGCAGATCTGCAACACTGACGAAAGTGGTATTTCACCACACAGTCACTTCCTAGTGACGATTTTGCATCAACAGGCAACAGGCATGAATCTGCAACTCCCAATATCTCTGCACACAGGCATACGATGCAATTTCTGTGGCACCTTTCCACCGGCAGTGGTCGCACAGTGAAAAACAGGGCCTTTTTCTGAGTGCCTGCGAAGAACTTGCGCCTTCAAAACGGGCCCCGAAACGGCCTCAAATCAAAAAAATCAAGTCACCAAGGGCTTCGCCTTCTCCCGCAGCATATACTGCGCTCTCGCCACACCGCGAAGGGCCTCTCAATCTGAAACAGTGCACTCCTGCACTTCTGGCTGTGCTACCTGCAGAGATTTGCTCCCAAACTCGAAATAGGAAAGCAACACTGGTCCTCTTACCAGGACACCACAAACTTGGCTTGCTTTCTTGAGCTCCTTACCACGAACAAGGCTCTGATACCATGTAAAGAATGAGGGAGAGAGATAGGAGACTCAAGTGTAGCTTTCTTCACAACACACAAAAGAGAGAGGACACAAGGTTGGAGGGTGAAGCCTTTCTTCACTTTTGCACACTCAACAACAATACAATAGAAGAGGGAAATACCCTATATGTCGAAACCTAGAATATGTGGTTCATATGTGAACCCAAACCAAAAACATACGTGGTAGTCTAACTACACCACGAGTACAACTAACATAGGCGGTGACATAAATGATAGTCATCCAGGAGATATATCGGGGGTAGAGCTTGATATCTCAACAAGGACATAAAAATGTCATCTACATAGTAGACAATACACCGAATCTGGTTCAAGGGACAGACATTTTCCCTATGAACAATTTCACTCATATGAAAGGATTGGTGAAAGATGTACTCTATGTTCCGAAGCTCAGCAAGAACCTCTTGTCAATAGGTCAAATGACAGAACACAATTATCGAGTCATCTTCGATAGTGATGAATGCACTATCAGAGACAAATCCAAAAGATGTCAGCTACTAGTAGCAAAAGGTGTCAAGGAAGGATGCTTATATAGAATGCTAGATACAATACCAAATAAGCATGCCATGTCAGCTCAACCGCAACAGATGCCACTATCTACAAAATGGAACAAGAGATATGGTCATGTTAATTTCAAGTACTTGTTAGATCTCAGGAATTAGAATATGGAAAATAGGATTTCGAAGCTACAGTTTCTTGGAAAGGTTTGTGAAGCATGCTGCTTCGACATACAAAAGCAAACCAACTTTGGCAAAAGTACCTCTTGTGCACGAGGTATTCTTGATTTGATACATACAGATGTATGGGGTTATGCCCAGACACGCAGCATCAATGGTTCACTTTACTACTTGACTTTCATCAACAACTACAACAGATATTGTTGATCTACTTTTTGAAAGAGAAATTTGAAGTGTTTTCCAGATTTCAAGAATTCAAAGCCATGGTAGAAATCCAGACAAGCAAAAAGATCAAGGCCATGAGATCAGATAGAGGAGGTGAATACATGTCTTCAACATTCATAAACTTTTGCAAAAATCATGGCATTCGAAGACATTTCACATGTGCAGATACTCCCTAGCAGAATGCAAGAGCTGAAAGGAAGAATGGGACTTTAGCAGACAGTGCTAGAGCAATGCTTAGTGAGAAGCATCTTCCGAATCAGTATTGGGAAGAAGCAATAGCCACTAAAAACTATTTGCTTAATCAGCTTCCTACTAAACTGATACAGGGTATGATTCCTTATGAAGCATTCACTGGACACAAGCCACACATTGGGCATCTCCGCATATTTGGTTGCATTGCATATGCCCACATACGTGATGATCATCACAGGAAATTGGATGCAAAGTCATGCAAATGCATCATGCTTGGCTACAGTGAAGAAAGCAAAGCATACGAATTGTATGATCCCATCAACCGTAAGGTCATTATCTCCAAAGATGTAATCTTTGATGAGGAATCAGAATGGAAAACCTCACCTACATAGGGGATGGAACCATCAACTTCACAGTCATCTACAGAATAGGTTGATGTGAAGAAGAGCAAGAATTACCACCAACAACACCCCAAGCAAAGCCATAGCAGCTTAGATAGTCTACTAGGGAAAGCAGACCTCCAGCAAATTGACATATGCTCAGAAAGGCAAAGCAATTCAGGTGGAAACCACCAACTATGCTCTTATGACTACCATCATGGCTACATAAGAGCCAGTGTACTTCAAAGACACAATAGACAAGCTAGAATGGCAAATTGCTATGAATGAAGAAATTGATGCTTTGTATAAGAATAATACTTGGGAATTATGCGACCTTCCACTAGGAAAGAAGGCCATAGCAAACAAATGGGTATACAAAGTGAAATACAATCTAGATGGAAATTTTCAAAGATACAAAGCCAGACTAGTTGTTGCAAAAGGATTTGCACAACAATATGGCCAAGACTATGATGAGACTTATACTCCAGTAGAGCAAAGCTAGATTCCATATGGTTCTTGATATCACTAGCGACACTCATCTGCAGATAGAATGTGTATCACTTGATGTCAAGAATGCATTTCACAATGGTTATCTAGATGAGGAAGTCTACATGCAACAACCGGCAGATTATGTTGAACTAGGAAGGAGAATAAGGTTTGCCATCTCAAGAAAAGTCTCTATGGCTTAAATCAAGCACCTAGAAGTTGGTACAACAAAATTGACAAGTATTTTGCTCATCTGGGATACATGAAATCCATTGCAAATCATACTTTCTACTACAAAGTTCAAGGGGAAGACATTACTATTGCACTTTTGTATGTAGATGATCTGATTATGATAGGAAGCAAGGATGGCTTCATCAGAAAACTACAACAAGACTTATCTACAGAGTTTAACATGAAAGATCTTGGACTTATGCACTATTGTCTTGGAATTGAGTTCTCGAGAGATTTAGATAGCACATTCATGAGTCAGCTCAAGTATGTTGACAGTCTCCTGAAGAAGTTTCATATGGAAGATTGCAAGATTGTAGCCACTCCCATGGAATAGAGTTGAAACTTACTGAAGATTCCAAAAAGCCTACAGTCAATGACAGATACTATAAGCAGCTCATCAGATCTCTTATATATTTGACAATCACAGGACCAAATATTTGTTATGTAGTAAGCTCACAATCTCATTGGAATGTAGCCAAAAGAGTCTTGAGATACATCAGAGGTACAAGACAGTTTGGGATAGAATACAAAGGAAGTCATCCATGGTTGCATGGATACTGTGATAGTGACTATGTCAAAGATCATGAGACTAGGAGATTGACACAGGGATATGCATTTTTCCTTGGTCAAGGTGCTATATCATGGTTGTAAAAGGAAGTTCAAGGCATATCTTATCTCAAAGTTATCTATTGTTTTGACTTCCTACACTTTATTGCCTCAGCTAGTTAATAATTCACCACTTTCTCAGAGTATGATGAAGCGGTTGGTTGAGCTACAAGAGTATAATTTCTCATTTTTGGTGGAAAGCACTTCCAGAGCTGGCAGATATGTTAACATACAAAGAAAACAAGAACCAAGATGGAAACATATGACCCCAATGGGCCAAGTATAGTAGTTCTCTTTAACAAGATAAATATTAGGAGGGCCCAATTTGAGGACCAAGGCATAAGGAAAGCAAGGACAGACCTTCATTAGCTAAAGTATGTGGTTGCCATGATAGTACACCATGAGTTTTCATCAAACTAAAGAGCCATATTAGATAGAATAAAGGCCCCCCTATAAAGAGAGAGGGAGAGAAGTAAGGAGTCTCACTTGCAGCTTTCTCACATACACAATGGGGGAATACACACAAAGGTGGAGGCTGAAAACAGTTTGCCTCTTCTTAGTTGTGAAAGCCAAAAGAACTCTCTTAGTACAAAAGGAATAGGTGAACCCTATACGTGGGTCTCAAACCAAACTCAACTAACCTAGGTGGCATACTAGCTGAGCCACTAACTAGAGTACATAAAGATAGCTGTCATCTAGCTATTATTCATGGATAGTGTACCAACCGCATCTGCAGCTAACAAGTCGGTGACATAAATGCACAACGGTCACCTTGGCATATCACGGGTAGAGCTCGATACCTCAACACTCCCCCTCGAGCTCAATCCCAATTCTTGCACACCAAGTAGGTCTCTAAACTTGTGTAGCTTCTCTGCATCCAATGCCTTCGTGAATATGTCAACTACCTGATCCTTTGTGCTGACATAAACTAGATTAATAAAACCTACTAGAACCTTCTCCCACACATAGTGATAATGCACCTCAATATGCTTTGTTCTAGCATGATAGATTGGGTTATTTGCCAAGTCTATATTACTCATGTTTTCATAATAAAATATAGCTGGCCCATCTGTAGATTGCTGATGCATATCATAAAGTAGCTTACACAACCAAGCTACCTCACATGCAGCCATTGCTCACCCCTATACTTAGCCTCACTGCTCGACAAGGCAACTGTAGGATATTTATTGTTGTTTCAAGTGACTGCAACACTCCCAAAAGAGAACACATATCCATTGGTAGATCGTCTCTCAGAAATACTACTAGCCCACAGTATCCATGCACCTGTATCTGAACCCCAGTCTCATAAAGTAGTCCATACTGCAATGTGGACTTCACATACCTCAGTATGCGTCTAGCCGCATCCAAATGCGATTTCCTTGGAGCCTGCATAAACTGACCTACCAACCTAATAGTATGGCTCAAATCTAGCCTAGTAATAGTCATATAAATCAAACTTTGTACTATGTGTCTGTACATAGTAGGGTATTCCAGAAGCTCACCTGCATATGTGCTCAACTTCACATTCTGCTCCAAAGGAACTGAAATAGGCTTACAACCTGTCATCCCATATTTGGACAGCATGTCCAATCCATATTGCCTCTGCAACAGCCATATCCCACTTGTGGATATTATCACCTCAATGCCCAAGAAGTAATGCAGCTCTCCCAAATCCTTCATCTCAAACTTCTGCTTCAATAGCATTTTCACATGAAGGATATCTTCATCACTATCACCTGTGATGATCAAATCATCAACATAAATGACAAGCAGCATAATGCTTTTCTCTGTTTTTTCTCACATAAAGTGAGAAATCTGCCTTGGAAATCTGAAAGCCAATAGTAACGACATACTGTCTTATCTTGTCAGACCATGCTCTGGGTGCTTGCTTCAAACCATACAAGGCTTTCTTCAACCTGCAAACAAACTCAAGATGAACAGCATGAACATAACCTGGTGGTTGCTCCATAAAGACCTCTTCTTGCAAATCACTATGCAAGAAGGCATTCTTTACATCCATCTGATGTAAAGACCATCCCTTTGATGTAGCCATAGCAATGACTGCTCTTACGGTTGCCATCCTTGCAACTAGACTAAATGTTTCTTCATAATTAATGCCATATGTCTGTGCATACCCCTTGACAACTAATCTTGCCTTGTATCTATTCACAGAACCATCTGCATTGTGCTTCACTTTATAAACATGCTAGCCACCAATTGAATTCTTGTCTTTAGGCAAAGGCACCAATTCCCATGTAGCATTTGCTTCCAAGGCATCCATTTCTTCATCCATGACTTTCTCCCATTTTTCTTTTCCCATGGCTTGCTCAAAAGAAGTGGGTTCTGGTTCATGTATCACTTTGACCATATAGGCATAGTGAATGGCTGTAAATCCATCATATTTCAGCCTATCCATAGGATACCTAGCTTTGGTAGACCTACACAAAATAGGTTCACTACTTGGTGCTCTCAAAACATCCCTTGTCTTCCTTACTCCAAGTGTAACAATAGAAGGAATATCCAACTCATCATCAAGGCTCTATTCTGAGCCATTGGATTCACCATCCACATAATAATGACCTGCATTCACATCAACCATGGCTGATCTACTTTCTCTTTTCCTTTTCATGATACTTGCATACCACTATCTGCATTGCTTTGAGGATATCCTCCTAATCTCAATCTGCCTGTCCATGGCAGAGTATGTGAACCACTGCTAGAGGACACTACATGTCCACTAATATTTTGTGATTGCTACTGAGAATTCTGTACAGCATTACCATTTTGTGCATCTACATCATCAATCACATTTACTGGTTTATACCAGCTACTCATCTCATCAAAAACAACATCTCTGCTCACTGTAAGCTTATGAGTACAAGGGTTATAGCATCTATACCCTTTTTACTACAGAGAATAACCAATAAGATACAGCAGTCTACATAAAGAACAGAACTCTCACTGTAGCAATACATGGCATGATGCCAGAGGAGAGGTATATTGGTAGGGAAGTGGACTCACGTGCACATGGGAAGAAAAGTTTGGTTTCTCATTCAAAGAAAAACTGAGCTACATCTGATGATGTGGAGGAAAGATATGGAGCAAAATGAGAAGCCATGGAATGCAAGCTTCTCTAAGAAAGATATAACTTCTAGCATGGTTGTGGGAATTACTATAGAACCAAACAACCCATACTTGGATATTTTTGTGACGTGTTCACAACCTAGTATTGGGGGTTATCATTTTATCTTATCAAGAGGTCTAAACAGGTTCACAATGCCACCTCCGCCACCATCAAACGTTGCAAAATTACAAACTCCATTACAAGCTCTCATGGATGAATGGAGTACATTTTCGAATGCAGAGGTAAGTAGGTTGTGTCAAAAGATTATGGTTGAGTACTCTAAGACTTCATCACTCAAGACAAACCATGAATTCAGTCAAGAGCAGGGAGGGCACAAGCAGGATCAAATGGATGCTAGTTTGGTTCAGAAACAAAGAGGAGACAAGCAGGATGAGAGAGCTCCTAGTTTGGTTCAGAAGCAACCTAGACAAGGAGCCCCACATCAAGGGTTTGCACGCAAACTCTTTGAGATAGAAGAAGAAGCAGATGCTACATTCAAACTGAAAAATGAAGAAGCGACACAACCATTGCGGCCTAAAGAAATACAAAAGATAGAGGAAGAGGAAGGACGAGCCACGGCCACTTTAGTGCAACTTATCAAAGGAAAAGAAAGATGCAAAATAGAAAAGATTAGTACTACAAGGGCCACAGTTCCAAAGGCTACTTTCATAAAAAGACAATGTTCCTCCGTCCAAAAAGTATAGGTAAAAGATAAAGAGGACATAATTCCAAAGGCTACTTTGAAAAAAAGGCAACATTCCTTCGCTCAGAAACTTTAGGTACAAGAGAAAGAGGAGGACATAGAAAATATAGAGGAAGAAGAGTCAGATCAAGAGGTTGAGGAAGATTAAGATGAGCTCATGTCAATAAAGAATCTCAATCTGTGTCTCAATGAGACAATCATAGTAGATGATGTCGGATATATATGAGGACAAAAGCCCTATGCTGTGAATGCTCGAGACGCAGAGTTAGCATCTATTTTTACCAATAATAGGAATCTTGATATATCTTATGCGATGCAAATATTCAAGGCTTTGGTGGATGGCAACAAACCCATGGTCTCTAATGTGGTCTTACGTCCAATCATGTTCTGTCCAAATATAGGTAGCTGTGACAATGGAGTTACGTTTGAAGGACCTACCCATTTTGAGGAGACTTTCAGCAAATCCTTCACACAAAGCCTTCGACAAATCCCGCATGAACAGGGTGAAGAGGCAAATTCCGAGAAATTTTTGAAAGAGGCAAAGAGAAATTTCTTGTTGCATTGTAAATTTGAGCCGACTAATGGTCAGCATTATGTATATGCCTATAATGAACTTACTAGACAAGCAAGGGACTCAAGAAGGCTCACTGCAGAGAAAATGTCAAAGGTTCTTTCCTTCACTTTTTATATGGCAAGTTTTTGGTTGCATTGCCTATGTTCATGTTCCAGATGAGTTGAGATCCAAGTTGGATCCAAAAGCTGAGAAATGCATCTTTATTGGTTATTCTCTATAGCAGAAAGGGTATAGATGCTATAACCCTTCTACTCATAAGTTTACTGTGAGTAGAGATGTTGTTTTTGATGAGATGAGTAGCTGGTATAAACCAGTAAATGTGATTGATGATGTAGATGCACAAAATGGTAATGCTACACAGAATTCATAGCAACAATCACAAAAGATTAGTGGACCTGTAGTGTCCTCTAGCAGTGGTTCACATACTTCACCATGGACAGGTAGATTGAGATCAAGAGGATCTCCTCAAATCAATGCAGATAGTGGTATGCAAGTATCACAAAAAGGAAAAGAGGAAGTAGATCAGTCCATGGTTGATGTGAATGCAAGTCACTCTTATGTGGATGGTGAATCTAGTGGCTCAGAATAGAGCCTTGATGATGAGTTGGGTATTCCTTCTATTGTTACACCTGGAGTAATGAAGACAAGGGATGTTTTGAGAGAACCTGGTAGTGAGCCTATCTTGCACAGGTCTACCAGAGCTAGGTATCATGTGGACAGGCTGAAATATGATGGATTTACAGCCATTCACTATGCCTATATGGTCAAAATGATACATGAACCAGAACCCACTTCTTTTGAGCAAGCCATGGGAAAAGAAAAATGGGAGAAAGCCATGGATGAAGAAATGGATGCCTTGGAAGCAAATGTTACATGGGAATTGGTGCCTTTGCCTAAAGACAAGAATGAAATTGGCTGCAAGTGGGTTTATAAGGTGAAGCACAATGCAGATGGTTCTATGAATAGATACAAGGCAAGATTAGTTGTCAAGGGGTATGCATAGACATATGGCATTGATTATGAAGAAACATTTAGTCCGGTTGCAAGGATGGAAACCGTAAGAGCAGTCATCACTATGGCTACATCAAAGGGATGGTCTTTACATCAGATGGATGTAAAGAATGCTTTCTTGCATGGTGATTTGCAAGAAGAGGTCTATATGGAGCAGCCACCAGGTTCTGTTCATGCTGTTCATCCTGAGTTTGTTTGCAAGTTGAAGAAAGCCTTGTATGGCTTGAAGCAAGCACGTAGACAAGATAGGACAGTATCTTGTCACTATTGGCTTTCAGATTTCCAAGGCAGATTTCTCACTTTATGTGAGAAAAACAAGGAAAGGCATTATGCTGCTTGTCATTTATTTTGATGATTTGATCATCACAGGTGATAGTGATGAAGATATCCTTCATGTGAAAATGCTATTGAAGCAAAAGTTTGAGATGAAGGATTTGGGAGAGTTGCATTACTTCTTGGGCATTGAGATGATTAGATCCACAAGTGGGATATGGCTCTTGCATAGGCAGTATGGATTGGACATGCTATCCAAATATGGGATGACAGGCTATAAGCCTATTTCAGTTCCTTTGGAGTAGAATGTGAAGTTGAGCGCAGATGCAGCTGAAGCTTATGGAAGACCCTACTATGTACAGATGCATAGTAAGGAGTTTGATTTATATGACTATTACCAGGTGAGATTTGAGCTATGCTGTTGGGTTGGTAAGTCAGTTTATGCAGGCTCCAAGGAAACTGCATTTGGCTATGGCTAGATGTATACTGAGATATGTGAAGTCCACATTACAGTATTTTATGAGATTGGGGTTCAGATACAGTTGCATGGATACACTGATGCTGATTGGGCTGGTAGTATTTCTAATAGACGATCTACCAGTGGATATGTGTTCTCTTTTGGGAGTGCTGCAGTCACTTGGAGTAGCAAGAAATAGCCTACAGTTGCCTTGTCGAGCACAGAGGCTGAGTACAGGGGTGCAACAATGGCTGCATGTGAGGTAGCTTGGTTTCGTCAAATAGTTTATGATATGCATCAGTCTACAAATGGGCCAGTTATTATGACCACATGAGCAGTATACACTTGGCAAATAACTCAGTCTATCATGCTAGAACAAAGCACATTGAGGTGCATTATCACTATGTGTGGAAGAAGGTTCTAGTAGGTTTTATTGATCTAGTTTATGTCAGCACAGAGGATCAGGTAACTAACATATTCACAAAGGCATTGGGCGTAGAGAAGCTATGCAAGTTCAGAGACCTACTTGGTGTGCAGGAATTGGGATTGAGCTCAAGGGGGAGTGTTGAGATATCGAGCTCCACTCGTGATATGCCAGAATGACCGTTGTGCATTTATGTCATCTATAAGGTAGTGCTATGCACATATGATCACATGATGGTGCTATGCACATGTGATCACATGATGTTGAGCGTGAACTCTCAACACCTTCCCTCAAGATCAACATCATGAAGTAGGCCTTCCCTCAAGATGATGATTCTTGGGAATCGAAGAAAGACTGAACATTACATTCCATCACACCCCTTTAATGGGAATGTCCTTCCTTTGCATCAAACCAAGAGCTAGTCGATGTTTCTCGAATAGCTCTTTACCAAGTGGTTTGGTAAAGATGTCTGCAACATTCCCTTTGCTATCACAATGCTGCAGTATGATTGTGAAGATAGTGGGAGAGAAGGAAGAAGTCTCACTTGCGGCTTTCTCACATACACAATGGGGGAATACACACAAAGGTGGAAGCTGAAAACATCTTAGTTGTGAAAGCCAAAAGAACTCTAACACAAAGAAATAGAAGAACCCTATATGTGAGTCTCAAACCAAACTCAACTAACTAAGGTGGCATACTAACTAGGCCACAAACTAGAGTACATAAGCAGAGCTGTCATCCAGCTATTATTCATGGGTGGTGTACCAATTGCATCTGCGGCTAACAAGTCGGTGACATAAATGCACAATGGTCATCCTAGCATATCACGAGTGGAGCTCAATATCTCAACAATCCCCCTCGAGCTCAATCCTAAATCTTGCACACCAAGCAGGTCTCTGAACTTGCGCAGCTTCTCTGCACCCAATGCCTTCAAGAATATGTCAGCTACCTGATCCTCTGTGCTGACATAAACTAGATCAATAAGACCTAGTAAAACCTTCTCCCGCACATAGTGATAATGCACCTCAATGTGCTTTGTTCTAGCATGATAGACTAGGTTATTTGCCAAGTGTATATTGCTCATGTTGTCACAATAAATGACAACTGGCCCATCTTGATGCATATCATAAAGTAGCTTATGCAACCAAGCTACCTCACATGCAGCCATTGCTGCACCCGTGTACTCAGCCTCTGTGCTCGACAAGGCAACTGTAGGCTGTTTCTTGCTGCTCCAAGTGACTACAGCACCCCCAAAAGAGAACATATATCCACTGGTAGATCGTCTATCAGAAATTCTACTAGCCCAATTAGCATGAGTGTATCCATGCAACTGTATCTAAACCCCAGTCTCATAAAATAGTCCATACTGCAATGTGGACTTCACATACCTGAGTATGCATCTAGTTACATCCAAATGTGGTTTCCTTGGAGCGTGCATAAACTGACTTACCAATCCAATAGCATAGCTCAAATCTGGCCTGGTAATAGTCATATAAATCAAACTTCCTACTATGCATCTGTACATAGTAGGGTCTTCCAGAAGCTCACCTGCATCTGCACTCAGCTTCACATTCTACTCCAAAGGAACTGAAATAGGCTTACAACCTGTCATCTCATATTTGGACAACATGTCCAATCCATACTGCCTCTGTAAGAGCCGTATCCCACTTGGTGATCTAATCACCTCAATGCCCAAGAAATAATGCAGCTCTCCCAAATCCTTCATCTCAAACTTCTGCTTAATAGCATTTTCACATGAAGGATATCTTCATCACTATCACCTGTGATGATCAAATCATCAACATAAATGACAAGCAGCATAATACCTTTCTCTGTTTTTCTCACATAAAGTGAGAAATCTGCCTTGGAAATCTAAAAGCCAATAGTGACAAGATATTGTCCTGTCTTGTCAGACCATGCTCTAGGTGCTTGCTTCAAGCCATACAAGGCTTTCTTCAACTTGCAAACAAACTCAAGATGAACAGCATGAACATAACCTGGTGGTTGCTCCATAAAGAGCTCTTCTTACAAATCACTATGCAAGAAGGCATTCTTTACATCCATCTAATGTAAAGACCATCCCTTTGATGCAGCCATAGCAATGACTGCTGCTCTTACGGTTGTCATCCTTGCAACCGAACTGAATGTTTCTTCATAATTAATGCCATATGCCTGTGCATACCCCTTGACAACTAATCTTGCCTTGTATCTGTTCACAGAACCATCTACATTGTGCTTCACCTTATAAACCCACTTACAGCCAATTGCATTCTTGTCTTTAGGCAAAGGCACCAATTCCCATGTAGCATTTGCTTCCAAGGCATCCATTTCTTCATCCATGACTTTCTCCCATTTTTCTTTTCCAATGGCTTGCTCAAAAGAAGTGGGTTCTGGTTCTTGTATCACTTTGACCATATAGGCATAGTGAATGGCTGTAAATCCATCATATTTCAGCCTATCCACAAGATACCTAGCTCTGGTAGACCTGTGCAAAATAGGCTCACTTCTAGGTGCTCTCAAAAGATCCCTGGTCTTCCTTACTCTAGGTGTAATAATAGAGCGAATACCCAACTCATCATCAATGCTATGTTCTGAGCCACTGGATTCACCATCCACATAAGAGTGACCTGCATTCACATCAAACATGGGCTGATCTACCTTCTCTTTTCATTTTTGTGATACCTGCATACCACTATCTGCATTGCTTTGAGGAGATACTCCTGATCTCAATCTGCCTGTCCGTGGCGAAGTATGTGATCCACTGCTAGAGGACACTCTAGGTCCACTAATATTTTGTGATTGCTGCTGTGAATTATGTGCAGCATTACCATTTTGTGCATCTACATCATCAATCACATTTACTGCTTTATACCAGCTACTCATCTCTGCTCACTGTAAACTTACGAGAAGGGTTATAGCATCTATACCCTTTCTGCTGCAAAGAATAACCAATAAAGATGCACTTCTCAGCTTTTGGATCCAACTTGGACCTCAACTCATCTGGCACATGAACACATGCAATGCAACCAAAAATTTTCAAATGAGAAATATCTAGTTTCCTACTAGTATACATCTCCTCTGGCATCATGCCATGTATTGCTATAGTGGGAGTCTTGTTCATTATGTAAACTGCTGTAGCAACTGCTTCAGCCCAATAATAATCTGGTAGGTCTTTTTCATTTAGCATGGCCCAAGATACCTCTCCAATATGCGTGTTTTTTTTTTTTGCAAGTCCATTTTGCTGTGGGGTATGACTGTATGAATATTGCTGCGTTATGCCATGCTCCTACAAGAACTTTGCAAACTCATTTGAGAGGTACTCTCCCCCTCCATGTGACCTTAGTTATTTTATTTGTAGGCCTGTTTCTTTTTCAACCATAGATTTAAAAGCTTTGAAATGCCCAAACACTTCACTTTTCTTTTTCATAAAATACACCCAAACTTTTCCGCTGTAGTCATCAATAAAAGTGAC
This sequence comes from Dipteris shenzhenensis, assembly GCF_047967505.1. Classification (NCBI taxonomy): domain Eukaryota; kingdom Viridiplantae; phylum Streptophyta; class Polypodiopsida; order Gleicheniales; family Dipteridaceae; genus Dipteris; species Dipteris shenzhenensis. Next base: position 11,813,264 of record NC_141601.1, on the reverse strand, counting down.
AAAATAATGATAGCCTCCAATAGATGCAGCTTTAGTAGTCCACAGATCAGAGTGGATTAATTCCAATGGCTTCTTACTCTCTTGAACATGTTTAGGAAATGCCTTGCTTGCTTTTTTTGCAAATTGACAGGCTTCACATACCTTATGCATTTCTGCAACCTTGAATTTAGGCAATCCTGCAACAATATTTTGGGCTTGCATTGATTTAAGTCGTTGTACATTAACATGACCAATGCGTTTATGCTATATATCAATATTTGCAACTACACCGGTCCCATGTACAAACATTGTTGCACTCAATTCAGGCATGTCTGTATCCAACATAAACATCCTGCCCTTCTTCTTTCCTTTTGGTGTCAAGCGACTGTTATTTTTCATGTCCTCAACAAAGCATCCATGGGGACTAAATCTGACGTGCAAGCCCTGCTCAACGATTTGACCAATAGAAACTAGGTTCTTGGTGATATTCGGGACATGAAATACATCAGACAGGTATTTCTTTTTCCCATCATGCATAGACAAAGGAATTTTACCAATTTGCACAATAGGATGTGCAGTATCATCACCAATCTCCACAAATCCTGGTCTTTCCATTTTCCTTGCATCCTGCATCCATTTTGCATGACCTGTCATGTGGTTTGACGCACCCTAGTCAACATACCACACATCATTGCTTTCTTCTGCACTTGTTACAGAATCGATCATTTGCTGCACCATAAACAGATGCTCATTTCTGTCGTCACCCTGTCTACTAGAAGATGCATAATTCCCTTGCTGCATTTTTCCATTCATGATGTCATTCTGCTTTTTATAGCAGTCTTTAGCCATATGACCCATTTTACCATAGTAGTAGCATTCAACATTGCTGTTTGCATTTTGGCCTCTCTACCATCCACCACAACCTCTTTGGCTCCCCCTGCCTCTAGAGTTACCACGTCCTCCTCCATAGGACTAGTTTTCTTGAGTTTGTTGCATATTCTGATTTGAACCATGGCCTCCAAATCGGCCTGCTCTACCTTTGCCTCTACCTCTTTCAGCATTTGAGAGACAGTTTCTTTTGACGTTCCTCCTGAAGAAGATGCACCACCATTTCTCTGCTCTTTAGAAATTAGAAGAGCAAACAACTTCTCAAAATCAAGAAATTTTTCACGGATGGCAATGGATGTCTGGAACTGTGCATAATCCTTTCCTAGACCATTCAAGGTCACAGAAACTAAATCATCATCTTCCACTGGCGACCCAATGGAAGCAAGTGCATCTGCAATTTTCTTCACCTTCATGTGGTAGTCATTGATGCTCATATTTTCTCTCTCACATTGTGCAACTCCTGCTTGAGCTGCATTTTCCTAGCTTGCGTATTTGTGCTGTACATTTTTGCCAAAGTATCCCATGCCTCCTTTGGCGTACTTGCATCCTAAATATGCACAATCATAGAATCTGATATACTGATAGACAGCCAGTACATAACTTTTTTGGCTCTCTCATGCCATCCTTTAAATGCCTGCATTTCCTGTTGATTGGGAACATTAGGAAGAACTGGTTCTTCTTCATTTCCTGTAATGAACTCCCAATAGCCTTTTCCCATAAGGGAATTCGTCATTCTAAACTTCCATGCTTGGAAGTTGTTCTTGTCAAGCTTTTTAGTCCTTTTCTAGGTCCTCTGCACCCACTGTTGTGGTCCAGCCTACCATTCACTCCATTTCTGAATTTTGAGGCTACCTCCCTTGCATTTTCCCTCTTCCCCATCTTTCTCTGCTCCCTCTTGCTCTGGCCTGCTTACTGCAGCTCCTCTCTTTCTCTCTCTCTCTCTCATCCACAACCCTCACACACCTTCCTTGAAGCCCTTGCACACCTTAGTTGATGTCAAATCCAATGTCTACAGTGTACACGCATTCCACCATCTATGTCAGCATTCCCTCTTTGCCTTGACAATCACCAAAGAACCAATGAATACAACTCTAGACTTCCTTGCGGAAGGATCTAGGAGTGATATACTAGATTCTTGGCCAATGCTTGAGCCGATTGATTATCACAGTATATTGTTGTTGGCTTTGACTCATGGCTTTAACTCATCAAAGTTATCTGTCTTTGACAATAGTCTTTTGAGCCATATAGCCTCACATGCACCTATAGTGAGTGCTCTATATTCTGCTTCAGTTGAAGACAAAGAAACAGTTGGCTTTTGGACTACATCTATGGTTGCCAAGACATGCATCCAATGCTAGGACAACTCAGGCTCCAACAAAGGAGCATACCAATGCTCATCCCAATCCTCACCTTTATCTTTTTAACTGCATGCTTGGGAACACATTCATAAGAGTGTTTCTCTAAGTAGTGTCCAACTCAGCTATCTACAAATAGATTTCAAGTCATGGGGTGTGCCCTCTAGGTCTGTAGGTTGACCCTTACAATTTTGCCCATTCTTGCATATATAAGCTACGTTGGAGGCCCAATCAATAGGCCTATGGCACACATAAAAGGTCTACCTAGGATGATATCATAGCCATTTGGCTACCTGTGGAAGTCCCCACAAACCACACGTGGCAGGTGAGACCAAAGGTTTTGATCTTTATATCCTTTAGGACTCCCACTGGCTGTGCTATTGTACCATCAGTTAATTTCACAACGAGATTAGTGCTGCCATTTCGAGCTTTTCCCATTTTTCCTAGCACTTCTTTGTGATGATTGTCTCAACAATCTTTGGCATTTTGGCTCTTAGATCCTCTGTTGGTGTCGCACCTAGGCTAAGTGCTTTCTTCTAATCCACATTAATTGACTTGCTAGCTAACTCATCATCAGATTTCAATAAAAAAAATAGTGCCTAGAGCGTAGCCTCACTTTGAATCATTCGAGTGATCACTTCATCCAAGTTGCTATGCTTGCTCTTCTTTCCAAAGAAGCAGTCACCGCATAGGATCTTCTTGCATACTTCTTCTGTTATTGCATTTGGAACAAACCTTAATGCTCTCCATCAAACAATAGACATCGGTTTCATTATTTCTTTCCTTTGAGTTGCAGTGTGCTCTGGTGCCTCAAAGGATATCTTTCCTGTTTCATATGCTTGGCAAACATCCACTATGCTCTGAAACACTGAGTCCTCGTGGAAGACAATGCAAGTAACATCCCTGTATCTTGCAACGGTGGTGTTCATATCCTTTGCCTCAACCTTATTACTTGGTATGCCTTGCATATTGCTTACAACACCTTTCAAGCATCTATAGAACTGAGTCCTCTTTGCCAAGTACTCAGATGTAGGTCTCCCACCCTTCACTGTTTGTGGCTTTCCATAGCCCACCCATAACTCCCTTCCTTTATTAGGATCTTAGAAAGAGAAGATCTTTTTTTCAACCTAAATGGAGCAAAATTCAGCCTTTCTAATTCTAGAATGTACTTCGAGTCATCATTAAATATGCATACATGACAAATGACCCGTTGAAACTTTTCCATCCACTCAATCTGTGGCAAGTTTCCTTTTCTTCCCTCATCAAGGGCGATCCTGCAAGCTTCACAAAAGTGTTGCCCATCAATGGGCTCAAACCTACATCTTTCCAAGAATCTATTCTTTGCCAGCATGTATCTCTTCTCAATGTCAGTCCCATATCGGCTTTGGTACAAAGACTCTCCATGAACAAAGTCACTCCTTCTAAAGTTCTCAAAAGCATTAAGAAAGTCCACGCGCTTTTGAAATGTGACATCAGGCAATGTAGGATCATCTTCTTGAAGTCTCTTCAATGCCATAGGATGAAGAGTGATAAAGCCCTCCTTTGCTCCTTGATTCTCTGAGACTGCTTTGGTCCATCTGCATGCTCCTCAATAGACATAGGCATCTGGTTATCATGATCCTAGAGTTGCCTTACCCATTGCGGCAATGGCTTTTCTGGTGGTGTAACAACAGGTTGGTGACTTGTACCTTCATCATCTGATATTTCCTCCTCCTTTATAGCTCCTAGGATAGGTCCATAGTGAATTACCTCTTCGCTTGATGATAAAGTGGAAGAGCTCTTCTCTGCCTCCACTACATGTGGCTGCTATGATCTTCTTTGCCTCTTGGTCATACAACTTATAGGCTTTCTTCTCATTACAATAGCCTAAAAAGATACATTTGGTGCTTTTTGGTTGTAGCTTGTTTCTCTCTTTGTCTGGTACATGTGCATAGTATTCACACCCAAACATTCTGAAATGGGAGACATATGGCTTCTTACTGTTGTAAGCCTCATGTGGTGTTTTACTTTTGAGTGCCTTTGTATAACTGTGCAATTAAGGATGTAAATCACAATATTGACAGCCTCAGCCCAAAAGTGGTTTGGCAATCTAGCACCTTTCAACATACACCTCCCCATCTCCACGGTGGTCTGCAGTCGGCATTCTCAACAACCAAATTCTGCCGAGGCATATGTGGTGTCATTGTTTTTTGCTTGATCCCTTTGCTCTTGCAAAAATCTCCAAACTCTGTAGAAACAAACTCACCACCACCATCTGATCTGATTTTCTTCACTTGTCTTGCTATTTCATTTTCAACAAGCTGTAGCCATTCTTTCAATTTACCAAAAGCTTGAGCCTTTTTGTGAAGAAAGTACACCCACATCTTCCTACTATAGTCATCGACAATCAATTAAAAATAGGAAGATCCCCCCAAGGCCTATGTAGGCATATTACCGCACAAGTCAACATGCACCAACTCTAGAGGAGCATTTGCTCTATTCTTGCTTTCTTGTGGGAATGCCTTTCTCTGTTGCTTGCCCATCATGCAAGCTTCACATGGTTCTTTGATTTTTGCTACTGTAGGTAAGTGAGCACCATACCTTACTTCTACATCTCCTTCAGCACTACAAATCTGATGTGGCCGAATCTTTCATGCCAAAGTCTGCTTGTGCCCACCCCAGTGGTGGCTATAAGAGCACTTAGCTCATACACTATCCAAAATTTTTGCTCTTGTCTTGTTGAACCTCACCTCATGGTCAAGGTTAGTTATGGTAGCAACTGATAGCAAATTTCTCTTGATTTGTGGAACATACAACACATTAGATAGTTTCTTAACATCTTCATTTACAGAAACAAATGAAACCATACCTGTACCCTCAATAGGGCATTTTGTGTTATTACAACTGTCATGGTGATGGGTTCCTATAAAGGCTACATGGAACAATATAGACCCTTCTTGCAGGTCATGTGACGGGAGGCACCACTATCCAACACCCATGAATCAGTGGTTGAAGCTTCTTGAACTGAGAAACACTCTTCCTCAATGGCCAGAAATAGATCCAACTCTACTTCCCATGTGTTAGCTGTCTCTTTCCCCTTATCTATCTTCTTTAGGGTACCATTCTTTTCATCTGCTTTCTTGACCTGGCAATTTGCAATCACATGGCCCTTCTTCTTGCAGTAGAAGCATTCTCCTTGAAACTTCTTCTTGCCGCCCTTCTTCTTTTTATCACCACTAATAGAGGACTCACCTTTGGTGGAGGAACCACCTTTGCCTTTCACAGTGGCAGAGAACGCAACATCCCCATTGCCACCTCCACCTCGAGCTTTAAGCCTAAATTCCTCCTCCATAAGTAAAGCATAGAACTCCTTAAATAACAATGGCTGGGGTCTCACCTGAGTGTTAAGTGCTGTTACCAGTCCATCAAACCTTGGTGGACATATCCAGAGATACCACCGAGCTAGCTCTTCACTAGTCTTTTGTATCCCAACATCAGCCATCTGGTCACGTAGATTTTTGAGTCGGGTTATGAATGCCTCCGCTATCTCTCTATCATTAAGCTACAAGTGGATTCTCTAAGTTCTGGATCATTGTCTGATTTTGTGTCTCATACTGACTCTTCAATATGTTCTAGGCCACAGTTGCCTTAGATGTATGCTGTAAAACACTATCAATAGTACTTGTAACTAGGGCACACAGAGCATTTATGTTCCTACATTTCCAAGCTCATAGAAGGTTAGCATTAGGAGGTATTGTACTCCCTAGATTTGTTGGGTCGAGGGCTCCTTGTGGTTCTGGGTCAGTCCCCAATACTATCTCTAGAAGCTCATATGAATCTAGAATAGCAGTAATTTTAAACTTCCACAGAGTGTAGTTCATACCATCTAGCTTGCCTTCAGGATGGTGGGCGAATCCTCAATGCCTGGATTGTTGGTGCAGCTGATGTAGCTGCCAGCTACTGCTGAACTCAAGCCGCTTCCTATTGCCATCACTCTGTATGCTATTGAAGCCCTCGCCTCTCTTCTACTCATTGATCCTTAGAGCCACCTAGGCTCTAATACCATGTTAAATTACATGGCGCAGTGGAACAGAAATTGAACAAAGAATAGAGTACACAGCAAACTGGAGAGGAACAAAATTTTCCTTCAATACTGATGTAGCTCCATCCACCCGTGCACTCCCACAGTGGAGCTTAGATGGCGATATAGACAAATACTAGGTGAAGAGCTACTAGTTGGAAGATCTGATCTGATCCGAACTGATCTGATACAATGGACTAGGGAGGTCGCCTCTTTATAGCTATGAGGACAGTAGTTGGATCAATGTAGTTGATGGAAGTGACCAGTCAACCTAGTCATTGGAACCGACTAGTCGTCCATGGAATATTCAGGGAATATTCCCTATACCATCACCTCAAGGGCTCTCGCCCTCGAACCCGCACCAGGGGGGCCAGCTAGCCACCAGGACCCAACAAGAGTAAGGGTCTCCCACACAATCACCTTTCTACCATCAATAGTCTCATTGATAGACCTCATCTGCTGACATGCAACGAGAGTCAGGATCCATCCAGTGTCCCGGGCTCACACATGGCTTCTCCTCATATGGGGGCCTTACAACTTGAGCACCTTGGACCACTGGTGGTTACCAAGAGGGTGGGGCATTGAGCATATCTAACAAACAACGCCTCTAAACATCTAGGTATGCATGACACACAATGTTAAGCTTGGCATTGGCTATTGTAATAAGTCAATTCACTATTCTAATTGTCATTTTGTATTATCTCTCTCCCATTCAAAGTCCAAATATATTTTCAATTAAAATATTCACCCATCAAACGTCAATGTCCTCAAGTGGATCACCAAATTCAAGATCTCCTTTAAGCATGCTCAGACAAGACTTACTCTAACCTCCTTTTACCACATAGTCAAACTAACCATTTATAAAAAGAAAGTTTTACATAAGTGAATTCCTATTGAAATCTTGAGATATGAATACAATTATTGACCTCTATGACCCAATATCCAATTTACTATGAAGAGAGTTAGAGAGAAGGAAGGAGTCTCACTTGCAGCTTTCTCACATACACAATGGGGGAATATACACAAAGGTGGAGGCTGAAAACAGTTTTCCTCTTCTTAGTTGTGAAAGCCAAAAGAACTCTAAGTACAAAAGAATAGATGAACCTTATATGTGGGTCTCAAACCAAACTCAGCTAACTAAGGTGGCATACTAACTGAGCCACTAACTAGAGTACATAAAGATAGCTATCATCTAGCTATTATTCATGGGTGGTGTACCAGCCGCATCTGCAACTAACAAGTCGGTGACATAAATGCACAACGGTCACCCTGGCATATCACAAGTGGAGCTCGATATCTCAACACTCCCCCTCGAGCTCGATCCTACACACCAAGCATGTAAGCATGTCTCTGAACTTGTGTAGCTTCTCTACACCCAATGCCTTCGTGAATATGTCAGCTACGTGATCTTTGTGCTGACATAAACTAGATCAATAAAACCTACTAGAACCTTCTCCCACACATAGTGATAATGCACCTCAATGTGCTTTGTTCTAGCATGATAGACTGGGTTATTTGCCAAGTGTATACTGCTCATGTTGTCACAATAAATGACAACTAGCCCATCTGTAGACTGATGCATATCATAAAGTAGCTTATGCAACCAAGCTACCTCACATGCAGCCATTGCTGCATGTGAAGAGAGTGGGAGAGAAGGAAGGAGTCTCACTTGTAGCTTTCTCACATACACACTGGGGGAATATACACAAAGGTGGAGGATGAAAATAGTTTTTCTCTTCTTAGCTATGAAAGCCAAAAAAACTCTCTTAGTACAAAAGAATAGGTAAACCCTATATGTGGGTCTCAAACCAAACTCAACTAGCTAAGGTGGCATACTAACTAAGCCACTAACTAGAGTACATAAAGATAGCTGTCATCCAGCTATTATTGATAAGTGATGTGTTGGGGTAAGTATGATCAAGGGCTTGCTCTATGGTGCATGTGTGCATCTAGGGGAGTCACATGTGTGTTTGTGTGTGTTGTAAAGGCACAGTTGTAAAGGCACATCAAGTGCTATGATGTGTCTAGTGTGTGACCTAAGTGATGATGTAAGACAAAGGGAATCCCACTGATGTAGGGATTGATTTCCACTAATGTAGGGACTGATTGCCACTATGTAGGGAAGGTATTACCTTCTCCCCCTTTCTATAAAAGAGAGTCTTCTCTCTCACAATCAATATAGAGATTTCATTGTGCTCTCACACCACTTTCAAGATGCATCTATTCTATCCTACGGGATCCTACAATTGGTATCAGAGCTTTAGGTTCTAGATCTAGCCTAGCCTAGAATTAGATGCTTTCTCTAGCCTAAGCCCTAGTTAGGTGCCACATCATCATCTTCTTCCTCACCTCCATCTTCCACCTTCCCTTCTAAAGTCGATTTTGGAAGTGAGAGTTTTCTTCAAGCTCGCATTCTCAGCTTCTCATCTTTCAGGAGAGTCTTCCCAAGGTCAAAGCGAATCTGCAGAACAAGCCATATGCACTATCTCACCATTTTCGGGGTGGCGTTGTCTCAAGAAGTTGCGTCGACCTTCTTCCTGGTTCTCACTATGGAGAGAAACATTGGCAAAATCCTTCTAGAGGGAGCTGGGCGACATCACAACCTTGCTGCTCATCAAGTCTAAGCTCATTTGGAGCAACATTTGGGTAGATTTTGTCAAAAAACCAGTCCACAGTTCTTCTACAATGTTGGGCGACGTGTTTATCTTCTACGCGATTCCTTTCTCAGGGTGAAGCTCTACATGTTTACCTTCCTCTCCAGTGCAAAACCCCTTTGAGTTTTGGCCTCTACATGACAAATTGGAGTAGATTTTCGAGCTACCTCTTTGGCCATGAAAGCTTGACTATGCTAGTCTAAGTTTGACTTTGGACAGTCAAAGTTTGACCAGTAGTTTGACCAAGATTTATTTTTAGTCTGCTATGCTCATTTTCTAGCATCTACTTGGTCATCTTTTGCTTAGACATCTTGCATAAATGTTGCTCTGACTAATTGCCTTATGCTTTGACATTCACTTAAGTCACATAGAGAAATCCAAGTTAAAGTATTCAAGTTGTTACTCTTTGAAAGATTATTTTTTATTGCTCATATTTCACTTGTAAGAGGCACTAGACACTACCCTCGGGTAAGACCTTGCCATGGAAGCTAAGACCTTTTTTGAGAATTTGGTTGGAACTAGTTTCCATACTTGGCAAACAAAAGCCAAGCTTATGCATATGAAAAAGAAGTTATAAAATGTTGTGAATGGAAAGAAGTCTACAAAAGAAAAAGCTAAAGACAAGAAGGACTACTTCAATAACAAAGCAATTATGCCTAAAGGAAGAACTCCATCAGCAAATGAAGAAAATGAAGACTATTCTTTTTCGGCACTTTGTCTTTTTTGTTTATCATCACTTGGTCAAATTTTGAGGTTCTCTGCCTGGAGTAGTACTCCAAAAAGAATATGTTATGTAAATCACCTCTAGTCACCATATGATGTAGGCCATGTGATATGTGTTTTGTATATCCCATTTTTGTGAACCTCACATCCTTGGGAACCTTGATAGCATGAGATCCTAGCCATAGATTTATCCTTGACCACCATGAGATGGCATGAGAAACTATGAGACTAGATGAATCCTTGACACTACAAGAGGCAATCCCTTGAGGGGGGTTTGTTGGGGTAAGTATGATCAAGGGCGTGCTCTATGGTGCATGTGTGCATCTAGGGGAGTCACATGTGTGTTTGTGTTTGTTGTAAAGGCACATCAAGTGCTATGATGTGTCTAGTGTGTGACCTAAGTGATGATGTAAGACAAAGGAAATCCCACTGATGTAGGGATTGATTCCCACTGATATAGGGACTTATTGCCACTATGTAGGGAAGGTATTACCTTCTCCCCCTTTCTATAAAAGAGAGTCTTCTCTCTCACAATCAATATAGAGATTTCATTGTGCTCTCACACCTCTTTCAAGATGCATTTTTTCTATCCTACAGGATCCTACATGATGTACCAACTGCATCTACAACTAACAAGTCGGTGACATAAATGCACAATGGTCACCCTGGCATATCACGAATGCAGCTCGACATCTCAACACTCCCCCTTGAGCTCAATCCCAATTCCTATAGACCAAGCAGGTCTCTGAACTTGCACAGCTTCTCTACACCCAATGCCTTCGTGAATATAATAGCTACTTGATCCTCTGTGCTAACATAAACTAGATCAATAAAACCTACTAGAACCTTCTCCTACACATAGTGATAATGTACCTCAATGTGCTTTGTTCTAGCATGATAGACTGGGTTATTTGCCAAGTGTATACTCCTCATGTTGTCACAATAAATGAAACTTGGCCCATCTAATGCATATCATAAACTAGCTTATGCAACCAAGCTACCGCCTATCGAAATTGTCAAGAGCATCACCTTGGAGATGTGTGGCGCTACAGGAGCCCTGTTGAAGGAGCGCTATTCAAATTCAGAGCTAGAGATCGTTGTGCGATTGTGGAGGTGCAGCCCGTGGGCATAGAAGCCTTGCACAACACTAGAGATCTGTGGGGAGCCGCTTTGTGAAGCTGTCTGGAGTGCAGGTACCAGGAGAGCTCATTGTAGAAGGAGATGGCCATTGAATGAGAAGCTTATTGCTTCAATAGTCTACTGCAGACCCTTGGAGAGCCTTAGGTAAAGCTTGCTATGCGAGTGACAGAGAATAAAATCTCTTACAAACACTCAAGAAGAAACTCCAAATGAATATATCTATCTCATAACAGAAATCTCTCTCTCACAATAAGAATGTCTCACAAAATGAATTGAAATCCTCACAAGGAAATCTCAAGAAATGAACGGAAATCTCTTAAGGAATGACGGAAATTTTCTCTCAACTGGACGAATGAAGATCTCTCATCAAAAGTGGACTCTCACGGAGAACACTCAAGAGAACTCTCAATCTCACAATCTCTCTCACACTCTCAAGAATCGCAATGCCTCAGCGGAAGGCAAGGGAGCTTTGATACCATGACAAAATATGAAGAGAGGAGAGAAGAAGAGTGGAGATGAGGAGAGAGGGCACAGCTAGAGAGCACACCACAAAATGACTAACTGTACACTAGATTTAGTTGAAAAAATAGAATATATACAAACCCTTTTAGGGTTAGGGTTAGGGGATCTAACCCTTTCCTTTATAGCACTCTATAAGGTTAGTGCTATGCACATATGATCACGTGATGGTGCTATGCACACATGATCACATGATGTTGAGCATGAACTCTCAACATAGGACTCCCACTATAGCAATACATGGCATGACGCCATAGGAGAGGTATATTGGTAGGAAACTAGATATTTCTCATTTGAAAGTTTTTGGTTGCATTGCCTATGTTCATGTGCCAAATGAGTTAAGATCCAAGTTGGATCTAAAAGCTGAGCATCTTTATTGGTTATTCTCTGCAGTAGAAAGGGTATAGATGCTATAACCCTTCTCGTAAGTTTACAGTGAGCAGAGATGTTGTTTTTGATGAGATGAGCAGCTGGTATAAACCAGTAAATGTGATTGATGATGTAGATGCACAAAATGGTAATGCTGCACAGAATTCACAGCAGCAATCACAAAATATTAGTGGACCTATAGTGTTCTCTAGCAGTGGTTCACATACTTCGCCATGGACAAGCAGATTGAGATCACGAGAATCTCCTTAAAGCAATGCAGATAGTGGTATGCAAGTATCACGAAAGGGAAAAGAGAAAGTAGATCAGCCCATGGTTGATGTGAATGTAGGTCACTCTTATGTGGATGGTGAATCCAGTGGCTCCAGAACAGAGCCTTGATGATGAGTTGGGTATTCCTTCTATTGTTACACCGAGAGTAAGGAAGACAAGGGATGATTTGAGAGCACCTGGTAGTGAGCCTATTCCACCCAACTCTTCCAGAGTTAAGTATCCTGTGGATAGGCTGAAATATGATGGATTTATAGCCATTCACTATGCCTATATGGTCAAAGTGATACAAGAACTAGAACCCACTTCTTTTTAGCAAGCCATGGGAAAAGAAAAATGGGAGAAAGCCATGGATGAAGAAATGGATGCCTTGGAAGCAAATGCTACATGGGAATTGGTGCCTTTGCCTAAAGACAAGAATGCAATTGGCTGCAAGTGGGTTTATAAGGTGAGGCACAATGCAGATGGTTCTGTGAGCAGATACAAGGCAAGATTAGTTGTCAAGGAGTATGCACAGACATATGGCATTGATTATGAAGAAACATTCAGTCGAGTTGCAAGGATGGCAACTGTAACCGTAGTCATTGCTTTGGCTGCATCAAAGGGATGGTCTTTACATCAGATGGATGTGAAGAATGCCTTCTTGCATGGTGATTTGCAAGAAGAGGTCTATATGGAGCAGTCACCAAGTTATGTGCATGATGTTGATCCTGAGTTTGTTTGCAGGTTGAAGAAAGCCTTGTATGGCTTGAAGCAAGCACCCAGAGCATGGTCTGACAAGATAGGACAGTATCTTGTCACTATTGGCTTTCAGATTTCCAAGGCAGATTTCTCACTTTATGTGAGAAAAATACAGAAAGGCATTATGCTGCTTGTCATTTATGTTGATGATTTGATCATCACAGGTGATAGTGATGAAGATATCCTTCATGTGAAAATGCTATTGAAGCAGAAGTTTGAGATGAAGGATTTGGGAGAGCTGCGTTACTTCCTGGGCATTGAGGTGATTAGATCCACAAGTGGGATATGGCTCTTGCAGAGACAGTATGGATTGGACATGCTGTCCAAATATGGGATGACAGGCTGTAAGCCTATTTCAGTTCCTTTGGAGTAGAATGTGAAGTTCAGCGCAGATGCAGGTGAGCTTCTAGAAGACCCTACTATGTACACACACATAGTAGGAAGTTTGATTTATATGACTATTACCTTTAGCTATGTTGTTGGGTTGGTAAGTCAATTTATGCAGGCTCCAAGGAAACCGCATGCATTTGGATGTGGCTAGACGCATACTGAGGTATGTGAAGTCCACATTGCAGTATGGACTATTTTATGAGACTGGGGTTCAGATACAGTTGCATGGATACACTGATACTGATTGGGTTGGTAGTAATTCTGATAGACAATCTTCCAGTGGATATGTGTTTTCTTTTGAGAGTGCTGCAGTCACTTGGAGCAGCAAGAAACAACCTACAGTTGCCTTGTCGAGCACAAAGGCTGAATACAAGGGTGCAGCAATGGTTGCATGTGAGGAAGCTTGGTTGCATAAGCTACTTTATGATATGCATCAGTCTATAGATGGGCCAGTGGTCATTTATTATGACAACATGAGCAGTATACACTTGGTAAATAACCCAATCTATCATGCTAGAACAAAGCACATTGAGGTGCATTATCACTACGTGTGGGAGAAGGTTCTAGTAGGTTTTATTGATCTAGTTTATTTCAACACAGAGGATCAGGTAGCTGACATATTCACGAAGGCATTAGGTGCAGAGAAGCTGCACAAGTTCAGAGACCTGCTTGGTGTGCAGGAATCGGGATTGAGCTTGAGGGGGAGTGTTGAGATATCGAGCTCCACTCGTGATATGCCAGGGTGACCATTGTGCATTTATGTCACCGACTTGTTAGCTGCAGATGCAGTTGGTACACCACCCATGAATAATAGCTAGATGACAGCTATCTTTATGTACTCTAGTTCGTGGCTCAGTTAGTATGCCACCTTAGTTAGCTGAGTTTGGTTTGAGACCCACATATAGGGTTCACCTATTCTTTTGTACTTCGAGTTCTTTTGGCTTTCACAACTAAGAAGAGAAAAACTCTTTTCAACCTCCACCTTTGTGTATATTCCCCCATTGTGTATGCGAGAAAGCTACAAGTGAGACTCCTTACTTCTCTCCCACTCTCTTCACACTCCTAGCATAGCTCGTTGGTGAGCTATGCGAGGAGGGAAACTTTTTTGGCTATACTAGGATGGAAGCGCTCTTATAGCTTTGCCAAGTTGGATCCTTGCTTGATAATTCAACAACTATGTAGCATCAAGGGAAGGACCTACGACCATGTACCTTTGAGGGAGGACCTCCACCGTATACTTGTAGGCAATTTCGAGGGAGGGCAGCTTTGGATAGAGAGGTAGGGAGGGATCTTCGAAGACAATGGAGAGGAAGAGAGCTTCAAAGACAACGAATATAACTTCGAAGTATGGAGCTGCAAAGACAGCTTCAAAGACAACAAACAAGTAGTTTGGTGTTTGGGCAGAAAAAGCTTGACGGAGAGCTAGGAAGGGAGCTTGATAGAGAGTATATTGGAAGAAAGTAAGAGAGTGGAGCGAGAGAAATGATACGGAGTCAGAGTGACAAATGAGCTAGTGAGAATTGATAGGGAAGAAACAAAGAAACGATAGAGTGTGAGAAACGATGAGCTAAAGAGAGAGACAAGAAAGACGCAAAGAGGGGGGAGAGAGAAGAGAAGTAAAGCTAAGGAGAGCAGAAAGAAGAGAGAGAGGGAGAGTAGAAATTGTCTGGTGGGTGCAAGCCCAACACAGCAAAGCCAGCTCTTAAAACAAACAAAACAGAGTAGAAAATGTAGGGACAAAAGAAAAGAAAACGTAGAGATGGGGAGTAAAAAAGGGAGAGTAGAGAATGTAGAGAGATGAGAACAAGAAAACGTAGGGAGAGTAGAGAATGTAGATAGATGAAAACAAGAAAACGTAGGGTTGTCATAGTCATGAACTTGAAAAGGGACAATGTAGCGAGCACATCAATATCATGAGAAATTTGGTGGAGGAATAGGGCCCCCTAGCGAGGAGAATTCATTGTATTTATTCATGTGTGTATGTTTTGGGGGTCACGATGGTATATTAAGGTAAGCCTATGATGGTTAATTTATCTCAGCAAGCTTGTGGCTTCTTCGAGAAGCGTCCAATTCTAGAATGTTCCTACTGTGGGCATAGAAGGAGGAGGGGGGCGGTAGGCTCCATGTAGGGGGGCCTATGAAGGCCTCTCCAATGCAAGGAGGAAGAGAAGTGGAGGAAGGGGAAAAGAGAAGTGGGAAGGGAGAGAGAGGAGAGGGAGAGGGAAAGGGGGAGAGCAGTGTTGAGATATCGAGCTCCACTCGTGATATGCCAGGGTGACCGTTGTGCATTTATGTCATCGACTTGTTAGCTGTAGATGCGGTTGGTACACCGCCCATGAATAATAGGTAGATGACAGCTATCTTTATGCACTCTAGTTAGTGGCTCAATTAGTATGCCACCTTAGTTAGCTGAGTTTGGTTTGAGACCCACATATAGGGTTCACCTATTCTTTTGTACTAAGTTCTTTTGGCTTTCACAACTGAGAAGAGGAAAACTAATTTCAGCCTCCACCTTTGTGTATGATTCCCCCATTTTGTATGTGAGAAAGTTTCAAGTGAGACTCCTTCCTTCTCTCCCACTCTCTTAAGACAAGATTTTGCATCTTTAGATATGGTAGCATTGAACTTTGACAAGCTTGTCAATGATGCCCCGTATGCTGAACAAATGCTAGTTCACACAAAGCGCGAACCATCAACCCATCGAGCTGACCATGGTTATGATACCGACTTTGATGATAGTAGCTAAAGAAGATACATCCGGTGAATGTCATGAACACAGAAGAGGACAAATAAACTCAATATGTCATCCATAAAACATGACCTTGTTGCCACCTGCCTACTCAAATATGGCACTAAAGCCTCACCGCATCTATGTCATGGTGTCTGGTGTCCCAAATGTTGCAGCAGTAATGGCCATGGACCAAAAGACTGTGTCCTCAACTAGCTCTAGTGCACCATATGCCAAATGACAACTCACACCATTGAAGCCTATAGATACAATTCTCTTTGCACACCACCCCTACCCAATGATTCCTATCCAAGCCATGGCTATAGCCCCAGTTCAACCGACACCGGCTCCCAATCTAGCTTCTTAGAGCAAACCTATCACCCTCGTCAAAGACCTTACCATGGTCCTTTGAGCTAGATAATTTGTTACTACGGTGATGTGCTTGGCCACTAGAAGAGTGAATGCAAGATATTCAAGAAGCACCAGGCTGAGAGAGAAGCAATGCATACTAACCTTCCCACTCCTATGCTTGCGACACCTCAGATTCATAATGTATAGATTATTGCTCTCGACAAGCTAGAAATTACAACTGTTGGCACTAGTACTACCACACTAATGTGGTGACAAAGGCGGTGAAGATTCCACTAGGTCTCTCATTGTCGGTCTGGATGACTAGAGAAGAAGAACAAAGCACCAATTAATTGGCACGAATAATATATGGAGATTACAGTGATCATTGAATGGCCAAGCGATTCCAAGGACATTTCTCGATGATGATTCAAGAGTCAACATAATACCAGATGATAAGTGCCAGCGACTTGGATTCTCTCGATGGAAGCCATTGTTTCAATCATAGTGGCAAACCTAACATTTGTGATTGCCATCATCATCCTTTGTATGGAAGACATCAGCAGTTTCTACCTGATATTTATCAGTAGACTATGTTTGTGGCAATCATGTGTAAAACAAGACTATAATTATGATCGGATCATGAAGGGGATTGACCCCAATTTTATCAGCACGGGATTCTCCTGAAGGACCATGTAAAACCAATCCAACGCAGCAGTGTTACTGGATGAACCTGAACTATGCAAAACCAGTTCAAGAAGAGATCGATAAACTCTTACAAGTGGGATTCATATATCCCATCAATAGTGTGACTTGGATCTCCCCAATTGTAATCGTACCCAAGAAGAAGAACAAGTTGTGAGTTTCCATGGATTATTTAAGCTAAACGCCACAGCTGTAACCTATCCTTTCCCTCTTACTTTCATGGATTATATGTTGGATGCCATTGCTAAACATGAAATGTACTCATTCCTCAATGGGTTCAGCAATGAAAAGATGACATTCATTACTGAATCTGGGGTCTTCGCTTCCAACATCAAGACATTCAGCCTCAAGAATGCACTACCACAATGCATGGTCCAAGAAGTTTTTGACGAATATTTCAATTCCTTTATGAAAATATTATTAGACAACTTATTGTCTTTGGAGAGCAGATCCAGTATATCAACCACCTTTGAATGTTCCTTGCCAAATGTTGTGTTGCTCTACTATCCCTCAACCCAACAAAGTGTGCCTTTGTGGTCACAACAGATGATAGCTTGGCCATATCATCTTGAAAGATGGCATTGCCCTAGATCCAAACAAAGTTGAGTGCATCTACAAGATAGAACAATCTGCAACTATGGCAAGTAGTTAGCCCATTTTCTTGGCCAAGTGTGGTGGCATAGCCGCATTCTCTAATATCTTGCTGATGTGGCTACCCCTCTCAAGATGCTGCTAGGGTAGGATATGTGGATAACTATAGATTTTGTTTGGTCCAAATTTATTAGTCTATACCTCATTCTTCAGTACATGAATTATTCTTTCAATTCTCCAATTACATCAGCCGATTGAGTGCCATGAGTTATGGAAGTTTGATGTTAAGGGGGTAGCAAGACAAGTATGTTGCAATTGAGTAATTAATATTCCCTTGTCCAACTGGAATATCAAAGGTCTCTAATCTCTTCCTTTGAGCCCAATGAGATCTCTACTTTTCTATGCAATTCTTCGAATTGCTACCTCTGTGGTGGTAGGTAGCTCTGTGAAGCTAACTTGTGTCTTGGGGCAGCTCAACTTTTGGGTATCCTTCTCCTTTTCTTCTCTTGTTGAGGTCCAAAATCTCCATATTCAAATCATCAAAGTGTCTAATTCTCCTAATGTATTCATTTGTGGGATATAAGCGCATTCATGTGGTAGTAGTTTCCTTTCTTTGTATACATGACAGACAACATTAGATTCTCCTAATAGATTCATTTGTGGGATATAAGGGCATTCATGTGGTAGTAGTTTCCTTTCCTTGGACACCCATGACAGACAACATTAGCTCAATCATGTGGGGGTCAAGACACTTGAATTATTGATTCCACCATCTCTAGCCAAAGCTCCTAAAGAGCCTTGTCTATATCCTTGACAAAAGCTTTTGGAGGCTAGGAGGGGAGATGTAGATGAGGATAAGAGGGAAAGTACTAATGAGGCTGCATGGATACTAACAATTGAGGATCCCATGAATATGAGGTTGAGGTAGAAACCAATAGAGGGGGTTGTAATTGTTCCACTCAATCTACGTGTACCTTGTCACACTTAAAGGTTATTGATTGTCCTTGTTCAATGATCATTAGACTCTTCCATTTGAGCTTGAGTTGCAAGTCGTTCATCACTAGCACCAAACACCATGTGACTCAGCATATACTATGTCTTTTTGGTGGAGAAGCACTAATTGATAGGTCGAGTGGCTATTAGGGTATCAAAGGGTGTGGCCTCTTAATCCACAGATCACTACACTATCTCATCTTCTTTCTATCTCAACTTGATAGGTCGTGTGGCTATTAGGGTATCAAAGAGTGTGGCCTCTTAATCCACAAATCAATGCACTATCTCACCTTCTTCCTATCTCAACTTAGCCACCTGCATATTGATAGTGTCTTCACCCTTCTCAAAATGCTCCTCTAGTGGTACAAATAATAAAGGCCAATTTTGCTTCATAGAGTCACGCTACTATGTATACCCCACTTTTAAGCCCTTCTAGAAATGTTGGTTAAACCAATTACCACTTCCATCAAAAAATTGAAGGACACACAATGCCTTTTGAGAAAGCTATATACTATGTGTATTTCATCCATGCTCCCACAAAAAATAGATATCTCAGCAAAGGTGTAAGAGTAGGGGAAATCATGGTGTAGGGGTAGTAGTCAGTGACGGGGATGGTGAGATTGAGGGAATGCAAGTGGGAGGCTGAGATGAGTGAATGAGAGGGAGGTTGGATTGTTAGGAAGAAGGGGCAGTGGCTATGAGAGGGTTGTGAGTAGGGGGATTGTGAGGGGGGGCTAATGACTAGCGGTTGAGAGGAGGGAGGCTAAGGGGGTGGAGAGAGAGAGAGAGAGAGAGAGAGAGAGAGAGAGAGAGAGAGAGCTAGCTGGATGACAAGCCATAGCAAGGGTAGAGATAGTGGTAATCAAACATATATAAGAAATGCAGTAATATACAATCTTAACCATATTACCATAGTCACCTTTAATTTTTAATTGGTGTCAAGTATGATAGTGGAAACTAATAATCATACCTAGGAGAGGTTACTAACCATTGATGTTAGATGTAGCTTATTGTGCTTTAGGAACGCCTAACATGGGTTAATAGTATAGTGAAGCACCATAGGGGCACGAAACAAATGGGCAGTAAGTAGGCAGGCACCAGGTTAATGGCTTCCACTATACCCTTTTTTGATGATGGGTCTACGGCGCACACCTTATTATTGCTACATTATCAAGCTCGCTACTCTCCATCCATTTTGTCTATTCCCCATTTTTTCCCACTACTCTTCTTCTCTGCAATTTTTAGCTAATATAGCCACATAAACCTTTGCCCAAGGACAAGCAATGCCATTTGAGAAAGTTAAACAATAATTTGTACTTTCATCCATGCTCCCACAAAAAATAGATAGCTCAGCAAGGGAGGTGTAAGAGTAGGGGAAAGCATGGTGTAGGGATAGCAGTTTTGGTAACAGGGATGGTGAGATTGAGGCAATACAATTGGGAGGCTTAGATGAGTGAATGAGAGGGGGGTTGGATTTTTAGGAAGAAGGGGTGGGCTAAGCAAGGACTATGAGACTACTGTGAGATCATGAGGAGGACTGTGAGGGGGGCCTAATGACTAGCTATTGAGAGGAGGGACGCTAAGGGGGTGTAGAGAGAGAGAGAGAGAGAGAGAGAGAGAGAGAGAGAATGGGAGGGGGGCGCATGAGGTGAGGGAGAGTGGGGACAGGTGCAGCATCGGCAAAGTGAAGAGATGGGAAAAAGTTGGTTGAGAGGAGAGTGGGGTGAAATAGGAAGAGAGTGTTAAGAGTGGGGGAGAAGATTAGGGAAAGGGAAAAGAAGGGAGGATTTGGAGAGTGAAAGGAAGAAATGGGTATGAGGGAGAGAGGAGGGAGGAGTTGTGGGAGAGAAAGAAGAATGGGTAGAGAGAGAGAGAGAGAGAGAAAGGGGGGGGGGGGGGGGGGAGTGACGTGTGAAGGAGTAGTAACAAGAGGGGGGGATAGGGTAGTAGGGAATGAAAGGGTGATTATGAAGAGGGTAGTAGGGAATGAAAGGGTGAAGAAATAACTCCATAAAAGAACGAAGAACAAAGGAACGGGAAAAATGATTGCTTAAATCGATTGCCATCATCCTAGTAGCCATACCAAAGTTGTGATAACTTTTTTGAGAGAACCATAGCGTCGTTTCAAAGTTGTTAGCATCTACAATGGTGGCATCTAATGAATACCGCAAGCAAGGATGAGGATACAATATGGACATAGGAGTGTGGGGTTGCATACCAAACAAGAGAAAGGGTGTCCTCACAAAAGAGCAGGGATGGTCAAGGGGGATGATATTCAACACTGGAAGAATATACAAGGAGAGTGTGTGACATCATGGAGAAGGGATGAGGGAGAAGAGAGGAGGGATTACATAGAAGAGAAGAATCCATGGGGTAAGGAGTGAGGGGAAAGAGAGGAGGGACTGAATAGACAAGAAGATTCCATGAGGGAAATATGAGAAAATCTTATTGTATTGAGGCCAAGCTATATCCAAAGAGGCATAATAGATGGAGCCCATGTAGGAGAGTATGAAAAAGCATCACATCAAACAAGGACCCCGCCATCTATAGCCAATTCTTCCCCCATCAATTGGCATCCACACTCACAAGGTGGGTGAGAGTATCTTCCATGTGAGCATCTTTGTGTAATGCCTCTCAGTGGGGTGTGGCAAACCTTAACCTCCTTTTCCATATATATCAAGATGATATCCTGTAAGTCAAGAGTGGACAACTCACCTCCTTAGACCCTTTTCCTTTTTTATTATGCACAGAGAGTGTGTAAGGGTACCAGTGGAGGGTTGGCATAAAGATTCTTGCTATCCCTTATAGTATACTATTTGGATGGACTATGCACAACCACCCTATTCAATGCACACATGGGGCCATCACATGGAGGGGGTGGCACATGAGTAAGCTTGTCACCTCCACTATCTGACCCCTCATATTTTATATTATGTATGCCACTTCATATTACACCCATTGAAATTAATCACAATTACATTGGTCTTTTTCTACCATTCACACCACGAAGAAGGAAGGCAATTGCAAACAAATGGGTTTACGAGGTAAGAACAATCCCAATGGTATCATTGAGAGACATAAAGCAAGATGTGTTGCCAAAGGATTTGCACAACAGTATGGACAAGACTATGAAGAAACCGATGTTGTAGATGTGTTGCCAAAGGTTTTGCACAATAGTCTCGACAAGACTATGAAGAAACCAATGTCCTAGATGTGCTGCCAAAGGATTTGCACAATAGTATGGACAAGACTATGAAGAAACCTATGTCCTAGTAGACAAAATGGATTCTTTTATATCTTTGGTTTCATTGGCAGCCTTTAGCAAATGAAACATATATCACCTAGATGTCAGAATGCATCTCTAAAGGATATTTGGATGAAGAGGTTCACATGCAACAATCTCAAGGATATGTTGGGATGGGGGTTGGGAACCCTACATCCAATGCATCCATGGCTGACAAGCGGCAACCGCTAGTTGCTCCAACAATGGCTAGCTGGCTAGGAATGACTCGAGTTCTCAAAAGACCATGCCTCATAAGAGGACATGATAGCTTCATTTTTTGTTTACGTGAGATTTGAACTCCATAACTCTTTTTCTAATTTCTAGCCCCCTGACATTGACCTTTAAGTGGTGAAATAAAATGCCAACATTCATGATATAATACAAAAGCATATCAGCCCCTTGTTAATTAAAGTGAGAGAGAGAGAGAGATTGAGATTGTGAGATCTGCAAATTGGTAGTTGAGGAGAGCTGGAGTTGAAAGTGTAAACTCATGTGAAAATACTCCTCATTATAGGCTTCTTACTTATATAGCCACCGTCAATGGTGCATCCCAACCGTTGTATCAAGGGAAGCCTTATTTTTTATAATGCGTGCCACCGGCACTTTTCCCACAAAACTTGACCGACTATTTATAGCTCTGTGCATAGTGGACAATGTTAGATCTAATCTTGATCCGAGAGTTGAAACTAGAATGCTTGGCTAGCTGCTAAGTATATTGTAAGTAGTTAACAATATGCCAGTTGATCTAACGACTTAGAATGTGCCACATGGCTTCGTAAGATTTTGGAGTTTCATAAACTGGCCAAGTAAAAAGGCACGCTCACCGTCCATCGTGGGATCGATCTTCGATCCAACGATCAAAAAGCGTGCATCTCGAGTCTCAAAATCGACGTGGAGTGATGCATTTCCATTCATAGGGACTGTTGAATGTATGCCAAGTGGACACCGCCTCCCTACCGCATTCGGGAAGGTCGCCGATGCCGGTGGGAAACCGGAGGGAGGGGGGTGGGGCCTCCCGAGGGGGGCCAGGTTTAATGCTCGAGAGACAATGTAGTCAAAGTTGAAAGCACTCTTGTGCAGGTCACAATTCGAGGAGCAATGGCGGCAGCTCTCTTGGGCCTTGTGTCTCCCTGCATACAATGTGACTAACATCGGCGGCCTTAATAGACTTTTTCCCGACTCTGGAGCTCTTCAGAGAAACACAGCCAGCCAGAGAGCTCGTTTTTGCATGTCCATCGACGGCAGCAAGCCCGCTCACGAAAACGTTTTGCTCATCAGGACTTTGCGATTCTCCACGAAGGTACACCTCCTCCTCCGATGAATATCAATCTCCCATCTCTGTCGAAATTGCACGCCTTGAAAGCCACCTAGGGGCATTTAGCTCTGCAATTCATTGTTTGTGGATATGTTTCGCGGTGGAAAGAGCCTCCTGAATGGAGAGTCCCGAGAGGAAGCGTCCTCCGATCCTGCAGGGCCAGCTCGGGCTACGAGATCCCACTCGTTTTCTTCTGCATATGATCGTAGCAGCGCTTCCTCTCTCAGGAAGAAACCTCGGCTGGCGAGGAATTCCCCACATCGGCAAGTAGATTTGGAAGAGGAGAGTCCGCAGCCCATTCGACAGCAGGAACAAGCCTCGTCGCCACTTGCTGATGATTTTCTGGAGCCTCTTCCACCTGATATAAGCCATTCTATGGACAGTTTTGCAATCAGGTCCGTGCAGCATTCCATTCCTCGGGTAATGGATGGATACGGGAGAAGTGCTCCAGAACTTTGCAGACAGTTTTGGAAGGCAGGAGATTACACAGGCACCGGCACAGACCGCAAATTTGTGGCAGGAGGTATGGATCACGTGCGAGTGCACCCTAAGTTTCTGCATTCAAATGCGACCAGTCACAAATGGGCTCTGGGAGCATTGGCGGAGCTGCTTGACAATGCCATTGACGAGGTGGCTAACGGAGCCACTGTAGTCAATGTGGACATGTTGAGGAACCCTCGAAACGGTGATCCAATGTTGATCATTGAAGACAATGGAGGTGGAATGGACCCTGATTGCATTCGACGCTGCATGTCCCTTGGTTATTCTGCTAAGAGCAAAATAGCCAACACAATTGGTCAATACGGAAATGGATTCAAAACTGGCACCATGCGACTTGGTGCTGATGCTATCGTCTTCTCTCGCCGTTTTAAGGGACCGGGATGCAGCCCCACTCAATCTATCGGAATGTTGTCCTACACTTTTCTCACAATTACTGGACAAGAGGACATTATCGTCCCCATAGTTGACTATGAAATACAACCCTTTGGGCTGCGGAAGCTAGTGGGAAGCAGCTTGGATGATTGGAATGAGAATCTGGAGACTATTAAGCGTTGGTCTCCTTTCTCCTCTGAAGCTGAGCTTTTGGATCAGGTAAAAGGAATGTCCCATCAGGGAACTAGGATTGTCATATATAACCTTTGGGAGGATGAGCAAGGGCTACTTGAGTTGGACTTTATGCAAAATCCGCATGATATCCAAGTCAGAGGGGTGAATCGAGATGAAAAAAACATTGAGCTTGCAGCGCAGTTTCCAAATTTGAGACACTATCTGACATATAGGCATTCTTTAAGAAGCTATGCATCCATCTTATACTTGCATCTTCCGCCAGAATTCAAAATTTTTCTGCGTGGAAAACTGGTTGAGTATCACAGCTTAAGCGACAACTTGATGTTCACTGAGGAGGTGACATACAGGCCTCAATACAGAGTTCAGCAAGGACAGAAGGATGCTGGTCAGATGAAGGCTGTTGTCACTATCGGATTTGTAAAAGATGCCAAGGAACATATAGATGTCCAAGGTTTTAGTGTTTATCACAAAAATCGGCTGATTAAACCTTTTTGGAGAATATGGAATACTCCTGACACTAGAGGGCGAGGTATTATTGGGGTTCTTGAGGCAAATTTTGTTGAACCAGCCCATGACAAACAAGGATTTGAAAGAACAATAGTTTTTACTCGGCTTGAGACACGCTTAATCGAGATGCAGAAGAGTTACTGGTCTAAGAACTGCCACAAGATAGGGTATAACAATAAAAGTCTGAAAAAGGATGGGAAGGTTAATGGAGGCAAAGATGGCACAGGTGGCCTGGGTGTAGAGAAAAGTTCAAACACTCGAGGCTCTACTCAAGAGCTGGAGGTGCAAGGGGTGGTTGGGATGGAAGATGGCACTTCAGCTCCTGCTAGGCTGGAATGGCAGTCACAAAGTCTTCCTGTGCCTAGGGATATTACACCAGATAAAGACGGATCTCAAGGTGGCTCTTCTATCCAAACATTTGGGGATTTGTCTTTAAAAAGGCCATCCCACCAAGCACAGGGTGTGTCAGTGCAAAATTGTCATTCTCTAGTGGCTTCGTCATTGAAGAGCATGAATGTGGATAGAAGAGCATTTAAATCAAGGGAAATAGCAGCTATTGATGTTGATGCAGTGTGTCTTGAGACTGGAGAAACCAATAATGCAGGATCTCCTAAGAGTGGTCAAGCCACAAGACAAAGGAAAGCTATCACTACACAAGCAGGTGCTTCTGCAATGTTAAATCTAAATCATGAAAGATTCAGGTCAGAAAAGGATGCTGTGGCATCCAAAAGTGATATTCACCTATTGACAACAAATGTTAGCCCTGAAAAATTTGCAATCACCGGGGGGCCAACTTGGGATACTGTTGATATAGATGTCCAGATGTCTGCAGTTTTACCTAGAGGAAGTGCAACGCCAGAGGCTCCTGGTACTTCAACTGCCTGCAACAGCCACACGGATGAAGTGGAGACGATAACCTCACGCAGGAGAGAGTTATGTGCACCAGATACCCTAGTCCCAGAATTAAATGCGGATTCTTTTGACAACTTAACCCTAGAGATTGATGAAGCATCGGTGGGAGCCTATTCACTCATGAAAGAGGTTGTGGATGTTCCTTTAGCGAATATCTCAGTCGCAGCATCAAATGCAGATTCTTTGGAGAAGGAAATTGATGAAGCACCAGTAGGTGTCACTCCATTCGTGCAGAAGGTCGTGGATTTTGGTTTGAACGATACATCAATCCCAGCATCAAATGCAGATTCTGTCGAGAAGGTAACACCAGAGAATGATGAACTATCAGCACACCTTCCTTCATCAGCGTTGGATATTTCGTTCTCTCTCTCTGAATCCGTCAAATTAAGCTCGCAAATTGATTCAAAAAGTAATGCATTGCTGGAGAACGACCATCAAGTACAACTCAAGTCTCTGGAAAACTCGCGTGGAAGATTTGCAAAGAAAGCTGCTGCTTCTGTATTGATAAATAATGTTCTGGGTCATGAAGGCACAGCTAACAGGTGCATGAGCACCAGCCAAAATTGGGAGGATGCCACTCAAATAAAACAGGCTCGTTTGGAAAATTTGGTTGGAGTGATTGATAGTGGGGAGGAGCAAGAAGGCACAATTGACAGGTGTGTGGAACCTAGCCAAGAATTTGAAGAGGGAAGGATCCACTCTAGCAGCTCTCTTGATCACCTTAGTCATAAAGGCTTAAAACCTCAGCTTTTAAGAGTGTTAAGAGTGGAGAAAAAGGTTCTGCTTCTTCAAAGGAGTATCAAAGCAGTGGATAAAGAGGCAGATTTCTTGAGAGAACAGCTGCATGAAGAGCGTCGGCTAGGAGATAAGGATATGGAAGACCTAAAAAGACAGCTGAAAAAAGCACGTTCACAGCTTGACAACTTGAAGACAGAGAATAGTAATATAAGGTCTTTGCATCAGGGAGGCCTGGAATGTGGAGGACCTGTTTATTAGACCTCTTTCACTGAAACTCTATTTTGACTGTTTAGAAATGTAAGGTGGGTTTTTCATCAAACAATGTTACGAGTCTTGGATCCATGATTTCTTGATTCAGGCTCAGTTGGTGCTACCAAAGATTTTATGATTGGGAACATCAGTGCTGACCTAAGAGCAATATGGGGACATGAATATTTTGAGCGCACTTCATGCTCTTAAGGTCAGCGGTTCAATTTCAGCCTTGGTTCAGAATCCAGATGCATCATATCTGTAATATCTTGTGGAGGAATGATGTCCTATTCATGATGTTAAAGACTAAAGTTAACATTCTGCTGCCTTGAAATAGACATTTTTTCATGACAATTATAAATTGTCAGTTTACTAGTACATGTTCTTACTTTATTTTTTCATGACAATTATATGTATCAAGGAGCTAAGTGTGCTTGAGGATTAGTGTTCTTTTTCTTAATAGATATATCTTGCAGGAAATTGGATTTTCATTATTGGTTCTATCCCTTTTAACCTTTGAAGTACATGCTTATGCCAAGTAGAGTTTTCTAAAGTATGTTCAATGACTTTGTTGAAGATCAATGTGTGGACAAGTCAGAGTCCTTGAAACATCATCAAGGAGGTTGCAATATTATTTCATTTGGTTGTGGGTGATGCTTCTTAAATACCTTCCCTGATCTCAAGTGCTTGTTTCAGTGTCTAGCTTGTTGAGGTTGGCCATATTTCTCTCGATTGTGATAGCTAGTCAAATGGGCTCTTTGTTTAAAATATCATGCTTGTCGTGCACTTGGTGAAGAGACATATCAGTAAGACATGCAAACTTGCAAAGGATGATTGGGATAGCTTGGCTAAATATGCATCATGTCAAGGATGAAGCACAAGTGATTGCATTGTGTAATCAATATGAATGCGATTAAGATGTAAAGAAAGTGAATGAACTGTAGAGCACATATCCAAAGTTGCATAATCAGCTTGCAGCATTAACAAAAGGATTGGGGATAGGGAGTTGGTCTCTATCACTCTAAAAAGACCTAGCTGCCCTTTGTGCAATGTTTGTTATAGCGGGGCTCCATCCATTTTTTATGGGCTGCTTGGATTGTTGTTAGAGGAGAAAAAAGTGTCCAATTTTTCTCAAGCCTCTAGTCATGGAATAGACAGTTGCATTTCCATCGCAAAGAATCTTGTCTTTCATGCACACATGAAACACATCAAAAAATCATAATCACTATAGTTGAGGTTGCATTGAGGATGGCGGTTATCAACCTCATCTATTGGCCATCTACGGACAATGTCGCACATATGTTCACCAAAAGTCTTTGCATAAGTATGCTCATTCAGCTTCAAGAAAGCTTGGGGATTAAAGTTATTACATCAAATTTCAAGGGGGGATAGTAAACTACTTTTTTAATTTATACTCCTCTAGCTTGGGTTACTTCCATAGGTTGCTATGTTCTTTTGAATGAATTTGTGCAACTACAATACTTGAGATACGCTCGATACTCTTGAGATGTTGCCATGGGCACTTTAGGCATACAGTTGAAGGGAGAAGCGTATGAACATTTGCAATGTATGGTAATGTACGTTAGTCAATGAATCATTTCTAAACGCTCTAGCATTCACCTTTGTGTTATTAGTATCACTCTGGTTTTGCAGCTTCTGCTTGTCTATGCCACTCTAGAGTTCTTCTATCTTAATGCAATGCAATTCTGTTTTACAGAAGAAGCAATGCTAACATCTAAAATTGGTTTCATAATTTGAATCCCCTCTTACTCCAGCAATTGAAGTCTATGCAACGCAAGGCATCTCTCTTTCTAGGTACGTTTTAGAGCCCTACCAATTTAACTCCCTAGTGCTCGTTTTGACCTCTTGTTGTCATAAAACCTGATCTTGTCTTCTTTCTTCCATATAAAATAAATGATGTTCTTCTTTTAAAATATAATCTCTCTTCGACATATTTGATCTTTGTTTGAAGCAATATTGCAGCTAAAGTCGAATCTTTCTCCTTGATTATTTTGAATAGTTTTGCAAATTTAAATCTTTCTTGCATGAAAAGCAAGTTTGTGCCAAAAAAGTGATAAACAATGACTTTGAAGAAAAAAAATTTACATCTCTTGAAGAAGAGTCCATGAAGAAGTAAACCTATGGAAGGGTTCGGAAATAAAATCCCTCGAGAGCCACAAGATTAACACTAACAATCAAGCTTTTGGAGCTCAACATCACCATTAACATCAAAATGGCAACTTCAACTTCAACATCTTACCAAAATTAGAAGAACCCTTAAGAAATAATGTGTTATGGACTTGCCCTTCTTTCATGTACACATCATATACAAACAAAGGCCATCAAACATGTCAATAGGTCAGTCAAGAAAAACATAGTTCTATAGTACATGAAGGTGTCTTTCAACAAAATGATTGCATATGTCCAAAGAAGAGTAGGATACTTCGTGAATGGCGGTAACAAGAACCATTTCCAATGTTCCACTTCCAAATGATGACACATTATGTGATGGCTAAAGACATGGGACTCTAGGGATGAACTTGTTGCATGAATTACATTCGTGAATATCTTTTTCGTAAAATCGCACGCGCAATGATAGAAAAACCCTCCCAGTCAAAAAAAATTTAGAGAACAGCCTGTGGTTTTGCTAATACCGTCGGTAAGCAGTAAATTTATCATCGGCAAATAAGGCTTTATCGTCTGTAAATTGGGTATTGCCACTAGTAAAGGCAATACTATCGACGATAAAAATGGTGGGTATTAGCGATAGTATAGGATCCACTACCGTGGGTAACATTATTTTTATTGGAAGCAACTGTACCTCGATTGCTGGCAACAGAGCCATTACCATCAGTAATAACGATGCCAACATGAGGAGCCTGTCGAGCCATTTTCGATTTGAGAGGTAATTTTCCTCTCTTCCCACCTAGGGCCTTTCCAAGGGAATGGTTCTTGATCCCTATGCCCACAAGGTGATGGGAGATGGGACTACTCCTGAGGTCACATACCTAGACTCTCTCGAAAGGGGAAGTGGTTTTTGTCGTCTTCTTTTTTGCATGCATTTTGTTTAATGCACTATATGTTGTACACCACAAGATGCATTAATAGGTGGATTTTGCCTATGCAGATATTGTATACGATTTGCAAACTTGCGCACAAAATTTTCTGAACGATGGGAGGTTACATAGCTCTAAGCATGCTAAGTTAACAAAGGCCACAATAGAGAGCATAGATAGGTTGCATAATTTAAAGACCAAGGTTAGAGACGACACGAAGAGGATCTAGAAGCAGATGGCGGATCTAGAAGCAGATGGCCAAACCGAATTGGAAGTCTGATGCATTGCTTTGGATTGAATCCCTCATTGGCAATGTTCTGAACAATGGGAGGCAATATGGGCCTCATATAAAGCTAAAATCCTATGATCTAAAACAAGAATAACCTTTTGATTGAGAAGCTAGCATTAGTGTTCGGGAAGGAAGAGGAGCCAGTTGAGTGAGATAAGGAAGGAGATACTGTAGTCTTGAATGGAAAGGTGCTTCGAGGTGATGCACAAAAGCTACAACAGCGAGCTAGTCACATAAGAAATATTATATTTATCACGGACAAAGAGATCTTTCGAGGTTAAAAGATTGGATTGGAACATATGGGACTATCTATCTCTAATAGATTCTCCTGGTCTACTATAACCCATATGGGATGCTGACAAACAGTACAAGGGCACTGTCGGGACTTGTAGACGAGAATTATCAAGAGACATGCCCACGCAAATAGCACCCCGTAGCCTCATTTGAGTTATTGCTGCTACCTCATAAGAAATCCTTTGGATCATCACACAACCATCCTCACTATTTTCCCTCTCCCTCCATATATCACACCATCAACGTTGTAAGCTGCTAGTTGTCGACCAACGCTAATTGATAAGACAGTAGGCTCTTTTGATTCTGTTTCCAAACAAGACTCTCCTTTTACTCCTAGGCTATGGAGGATAAAGCGAAAATAGGGAGTATTTTTACCAGAATGGATTTCAATAAGCGTTGATTAAACACCACGAAGAGCAAATTGAGCTTGAAGAGCAAGGGATGAACACCATACCAGACGGATTTGATCGAACACCATACGACGATGGATTTCCACAAGCTTTGATCAAACACCATGCAAAGCTAGAGCTTGGGATAGCTTGCCTACTTGTTTCTCATTCCCTTCTCCTAACGCTATTACATTCTTGTTTGTCTTGCTTATATTGATCTCCGGAGGTGGCTTTGATGTTTCAAAAGTAGGCTCGAGCAGCAAGGACATCCAAAATGTTGTAGTTGAATCTAGACCAAGCTCGTGTTTTGCTTGATACAATGCGATTTATTTGGCTGTTAGTTCTTCTTGTTCATGAAAGTAGGTTGTTGATAATGTAGAAGTGATTCTCATCATGACATACAATGATCCACGATGATTGATGAGAGCGGTGGATTGCAGAGCATACAATATTCCAAATTTTGCTTTCTTTAGCTCGTCTACATAGGTCATAAGAGACACATATCCTATTCACATAGGTCATAAGAGACAAATATCCTAAGCCTTTATATTCAGAAATCAATGCTTCGTCGCTCTCATGAGATTTCAAAGAATGACCCTTTTTTGCATCAGGTTGTGGCCTACTAGATGTTTAAGAAGAAATCAACTAGATCTGGCAACTACTCTCGATGTATTCAAGCTTAGGAATTGGTTGCTCTCGGCCTTTTACGAGTTACCAATGATTCATCTACATAACTTTCCGGTGTTGATCACCAATCTAATTGGAACAGCCTTTGTTGCACTGATATACCCATGTATCAATATATACTTTTCTACCCTTAAAGATCAGGTGCCAACACGACTGGGTTTTTCCCTCCCAAATCTTTTTTAGTTGATCAACTGGGTTGTACTTGAAGTAAGTAAAAGTTATGTTTGTTTATTGGTTCTGCCAATCGTGGCTTTGCTATTTATAGCTCTTGATGATACGCATATGATGCGGACAGTTCACATAGGCTTTCTATGAGTATAGCGGCATGTATCTAGCACTACTTTCGCAACTGAATATTAAGTTTAAGTGCCCAAAGGGCTTATGTCATAAGGAACTAGTGATTTGAAAGCTAAATTGTAGGCATGAGGTAGGTGAAGCGGAGATTCTACTCATCATCAGGAATGTACTAGGGTCAGACCTGACGACAACCTCAATATTGTATATGAGCTCCTCAACAAACTCTATACGTCCAACAATTTGATATAACAGAACTATTCATGGTAGAAGGTTTAAAAAAGAGCATAGGAACCTAATATTGGGCTTGTGTACTTAGGCTTCTTAAATGGCACAAAGAGGAAGGAGTCTCTTGGCACACTCGAAGAGCGAGTAAAAAATGCTTGGAGTTTCATCAGCTGCTAGTACTACTGTCATGGTACTAGCGAGGGATGACCTGACATTCGAGAGCTTACTCAGGGATTTTCAGTACACCCTAATATCCACGAGTCATCTTTTGAAACGAAACTTGTGCAGCTTTGTTAGTAACACTAGCAATGGCCCTAGAGACCCTGATATGCTATTGTTGATGAACATCACATCATTAGTGACCCCAACTTCCATAACCACACAACTAGATCAAGGTTATGGTGTTATTGTCTCTATTGGAATCCTGGCTTGCAATTGCATTGTGTTCAGTTGTTTCTACGAGGCCTTGTGTGGTGCTTAATTGGTTGGTAAGTGGGGAGAGGCCGTGATCCACCTTGGAGATATAATAGAATAACTAGTCACAGGAATGCCCAGAGCATCAAAAGAGATAAGAAGAGCAAGGGCCAACACTCAAGACACTCTCACCCTTATTAATGCCATCAATAAGTTTCCCAACTGGGCTTCTACTACAATGGTGGTTTCAGTAGATGATACAATGGATCCTGGGCTAGCCAAGATGATGAGAGAAGAATTCACTAGTAGGGACAAGTCATTAAGAAATAAGATACCCACTACAGCACCTAGGCTACCAGATATTAGCATCGAAAGGGACAATATCATGGATACCAATTGGACAACAAGCGAACGGCGATGCTTTCTTTTACTTGTTTTGGAAATCATAGTGATGGTCCCGCTAACCTTGATATTTACACTTGATCCATTTACCAAGGTCTTGGTGGCACCGAGAGTGGTGGTTTCATAAGTGGAATTAGAATCTGGAAGAGGGCAATATGCAAGGCACTTCATTGAAACAAGTTGAGGGTGTGGAGATTACAGCACAGTATAGTGCACAATTACATATTAAATGCACCGGAGCTGGTAAACCTTGCATATGTGCTAGCGATGTTTATGAATCCAATTGGGTGGATGATTTTAAGTTGTTTGTGGCTAGGAGAAATAAGTGGGGTTTGTAAACATCAATTCTAAATCTTTACAGTAGGCAGCCTAGAGGCATGCTTTTACTTTTAGGGATGCATATGTCATTGAATGCGTCTAAATATGAGGTCAAAAAGGGTTTCTTCTGGCAAGGTGTTTTCTACAGCTTAGTGGAAAACGTATCCTCCAAGTTTTGCCTTCAAATCCCAATGATCCACCTTGAAGTACAAATAAAAGCTATGTTTTGCAAGTCGTCTATCAAATTTGAATTTTAACATTGTTCAAAAATTAATGGATATTGTCTTTTAATAGGCCTTCTATTTTGAATGTATTTTTCCATGTATGTAGAAAGTGAAAGAGATCTACATGACTAGTGTGTGCAAGATATTGATTTCTTAACTTGTAATACAAATACAACTATTGATATTTAGGTGATATGTAAGTATCGTATCCATTCACGAGACTTATTCGCGATGCTACTAGATGATCTCGATGCTCTCAATCTCAATGCACACGGAAGGGCCCATTCTGAAAACTCGGAGGGGGGGGGGGGGGGGCACTAAGGAATATGTAATATAGCACGTGCAATCAACGAAAGGAGTTAGTATTTTTATGCAGTTATAGAAAATATACATACATAAGAGGTTTTTTAATTCAAAAAGTGAGAATTTGCATAAATAAGGGATACTCTAATTATGTCAAAATTTACAAAAGGGGTGTTTATAGGTTATAAAAATCTGTAGGTAAGGGGGTTTTTTAATACCCCTTGATCGCACGTTCTATATGGGGTTCTCAGATAGTTGCCCCCCCAGGCAAGAAAAACTCACAAGCGCAAACAGCTATAACATAGCAACATATACTTCAGTATTTACCAGGCTCACCTCAATTCAATGTGCTTGATGTCTTTTTGTTCAATTGTGCCCAACCTTACAAAGGTTAGGATCTCACTCACTTAGAACCAAATCCACAATTGCAACAAATAGAGGTAGCAATGGGGCTAATCTTATACTCGAAAAAAATATGTCACTATGCCAGGCCTTTGTATGCAAGTATATCACTATGCCAGACCTTCATATGAGGATCTTGCCACCCAATTCATAATGGGTTTGAGGAAGAATAGTGAAGATTGTTGAGTTTCATGAGTTGGAGCCTGAACACTATAGAAAAATGGCGAGGGTTGGGTTAACAAAAGAACTAGACATTAGCCCCATAACAAATAATTGTTAGCATGCATGTCATGAATGCTGGTTTATTGTGAAGGCGCAAACAACAACTTAATGTACACATACCAAGCCTTGAAAGGAAAGGATCTGTGATTTATAGTGCAGCATTAGAATCAAGCACCCTAGCCACTGCAAATGAAGGATGATGGTTATCATTCTCTTCTCCTTATCCCCTGGTTAGGTTAGGCTAGGTTAAGCTAAACTACACTAGGTTAGGTTAGGTTAGGTTAAGTTAAACTAACCTAGGATAGGAATAAACTATGCTAGGTTAGGTTAGGCCCACATAATCAAGTATTGACATTATCTTGATGATGGTCCACTTAATTAATATGAATATTTCAAAATCCAATGCAAATTGGTTTTTTGGCATGTGAATTTCTAGGCAAAAGCTAGCCACACTAGCCTCGATTCTTAATTCAGTTTCTCCCTACATTGGGAAGTTACATCTGTACAAGATAGTCGGCCTCATTAGTTGCACCATGATGTTGATAGTACCCTCTCTTCATGATTGGGTCCCAACCCTAAACCTATATCCTTTGGGCCTATGACCTTGTTTCTTATCCTAGTATTCAAAATTTGCAAATATTTTATATACAATCAAATGCCTTAATAGCTTTGGAATATCACAATTTAAAGAAAAGTTTACCTTATTTTTATGATCGAAAAACTGTATAATCTCTACTTCTCGGAATTTGTTATTCTCCTACAATAAACCTAGGTTTTTGAGGACAACTTCTTGTGCATGTGTCATGCACTTAACGCCTAAAACCCCCTTCCTCTAACCCTCTCTGTTGGAGTGATTACTCCCTCCATGTTGTGCTCCTTGTTCCCCCTGCCTA
Organism: Dipteris shenzhenensis; assembly: GCF_047967505.1. Lineage (NCBI taxonomy): Eukaryota > Viridiplantae > Streptophyta > Polypodiopsida > Gleicheniales > Dipteridaceae > Dipteris > Dipteris shenzhenensis. The sequence continues at coordinate 11,778,306 of NC_141601.1, read as the reverse complement.
TGACACCTCCTAACCGCTCCTTCAGCTCCCCATCCATCCTCTACCAATTGCTTATCTCCCTATAGGTACAACAACCTCTATATGATTCATCGTCATCCCTGGCTAGTTATGGAAGCCTTCTAGATTGGGACAAAGGAAGGCTTCTCAATAGGAGATGGTTGGTGAAGGGTCTTGCGTAAGTGGGGTCTGAGAGAAAAGCCTCAATCAACATGACCACAAACGCATTTATGTGTTTGGGCTTTGATTTCATTTCATTTTCATTTATTTGTGTGTTTCATTGTCCATTCAAGATTGATTGTCATGTAGTCCAATGATCTTTGTTTGCTTTTTGAATGCCTACATGTAGGTTAGGCTTACTAGATGAGCTTGCATGCATGGACTAGGACTTGGCAATTGGGGACCTAGAGGTGGAATGTTCGGTGCTACTATGAACATTGATCACAAAATAGGAAAAATGGAAATATGGTGAGAGCTCTACGCATCGACGTGGGAATAGTGGGATGATCCAACAAAGAGTTCTGGTTATGAATAACAGTGCGATGATCCAGCAAAGTTCCATTTCATTGGGGTGGTAGTTGCAATACGCATGGAATACACTGCACTTCATAAACTAATTGGGAAAAGGGGCTTTTTCAAAGAGTATTACATATTCTTGGATGGGTTTACAATACAAAATGGACTACACGAGGGAGGGATCAATTTGCAAAGTATCATAGTTTTGAACATATAGAACTGGTAGTAGGACTCTTAAGTGTGAGCAAAAAGGGGCTCTACATTAGCGTTAGTATATAGGGTATTGTAGAACTCAGTACTTGTTAGTCAAGATTTGTCCCTACTATGAATGCAAGCCTATTTGGTGAGGGCTTGTGCTTGCTTTCTCAGTCGCATGCCTTACATGAGCTTCCCTCATCACTAATTGGCCGTCTGGATATAAGTCAAGTAATAGGTGCATCCAATCCGTGCCTGGACTATTCTAGTGTCTATTCAGCAAGCTAAAACATAGATGTGAAGTCCATTTGCTGACATGGAAGGCCTTCGAAGATAATAGACAAAGGGTTCAGTGGCCAAATGCTCAATTATTGAAACCTGCCTCTTATAATTATTTAAGTATATGTTGTAGCTAGTGCATAGTTGGTAATCCTTGTTAGCTCTTTCTTTGGTACTTCTCTACCAAAGTTCCTCCGTTCCCACCTCCCCCTCTCTTGCTTGAAGTAGTGCTTATGATATTTAAAGATTGCCTCATCCAAGGGCTAAAGCTAATGTAAGTTATTAGGACGTTGAGTGATGACATCCGCCGATCCTTCCCTAGCATTCTCCATAACACCCAAGCATGTGACTTGCATGCATCAACTATAGGAGGTGACACTTGCTATGGGAGATTCCATTATGAATAACCTCACAAATATGCTTCATTCAAGTCAACAAGAGCTACCCAATCATAAACACTTGGTTTTGCAAAGAAAAACAATACCTTCTCACATTTTGCAACATAGGTATGCACAGTCTGTTTGCCTTTAGAAATGTGATACTAAAGCAAGGCAAACCTTCAAACACAAAAGGTGAGCCACTCCCTACCATCCAAAGTGAGTGCATGCACAATCTAAATTTTGGCAAGCTACTTCAATCCTTTGTCTCTATTGCCTTGTGCCTTGGTCTCATTAAAGTATTTGCACATATCATACGTCTTTGCAAGGTTTTGATGAGGGAACTCACAACCTCTGACCTCATGTGGATGGGACTCGAAATTTATCAATTCCTCAACCATGTGGAAATGAAGACTAAGAAACCCACCAAGACTTGTATGGGATCCTATTTGTGGCATATCTCTAGAATTTTGAACTGCATCTATACTTGTTACAAACCGTCCCCTAGTTGTCGCATGGAGAAGCTCCATTGCAATAGTGCATCATTCTCTACAAAATGTGTGCAAACATGGTCATAGAATTGTTTAGGAACACAACTATTACCACACCAACGTTAATAGCTGCTTCATTGGCTGCCAATTACAACAAGCAAGAAGCCAAGGGATAGACAACACATTGCCATTTTATCTTACTCTCCTCTTGTGAGTGAGGATGAAGGTAATGACATCATGGGCAACACAACAATAAGTCTAACCACAATAAAACAAGTTTGATGTTCCCGTTTGCAATGCAAAGCATTGGATTCCTCACATCTGTGATAGTACAAACTCTCCTACCATTGTGGATGTAAGCAACAACACAAGAATGAGAAGGAAGAGATAGGAATGAGGTTGAGATAATGACTAAGGCTCACATAGAACAAATTATGCTTTTGAGAATTACTACCTACTTAAATTTGTACTTCAAGTGTGTGCTCATCCTTGTCTAGGATCAACGCAATTGAATCACTTGCATCAATGCATAATAATTTCAATAGGACACTGTGGGTGCAAGCAATAGCACAACAGTGAGGACACAGCAACAAGGTTGTAGCAATGACTAGGATAAAGGGGGCTAGTAAAGAGGCGGGTGCCTTTAAAATGCCAACACCCTCCCTTATTTTATCCATGGAAAGACCCAATAAAGAGGCATAAAAAGGCAAAATATGCTTAGGTGTCAAGCTCTTATTATCAGTTAAGATAGTCTAAATGTGAAACACTGCTGGCCCACTGGAGCCTTTAGTATCGGGTATGTAGGTTTCCCACCCAGTTAATCTTTTTCTCTTTTTCAAAAAATTATATCCTTTATCTATTTCCATTCATGTGATGCCCTTACATTTTGAAAATCGTCAAAAAAACTGTAGGCGTAGCCCCTTAAACTATGAAAAAGATAGGTGTGCACAAGACTGGCCCCTTTACCCATAGAACAAATAATTCTTTTGAGATGCAACCAACTATTTGCATATGTATTTTTGGGGTGTGCTCATGCTTTTAAGATGCAAAATATTTTCAAGAGGTTGCTTCAATCGCAAGAGTTGAAAGCCTTGAATGCGCTTTGTATTCAATATTACGCCTAATTATCATGCAAAGATGTTTCTAGCAATGCTACATATACATATGATTTGTGCAAAAGATATTTCACAGCCTTTACATTGGTACAAGTGCTGACCCCTTGAGGCGTATGCAAGGCAGATGGAGCAACAGACTTCGATGGTGGCCTAGAGTCATTATTGGTGGGCAGCTGTTCTCCTTGGGTACATATGCAATACGAAGGGTTTGAATTAATGCTAGTGACACGCACAAGTGCCTCAAAAAACTGCTACTTTATTGGCACCCACACCAGATTGGCCCCAGAAACCTACAGCTATTTTAGCCCTCCCCAGCATCATCCTCTACTAAATATTGGTCACTGTACTAATCCTTGAGATATTGGTCACTGTACTAATCCTTGAGACAAACGCTTGCCATCTACCTGTGATAGGGAACACAAACTATCAGGGGCAGGCTGCAAGATGTCTTCATGTTTGGTCAGCTAGTTTGGTAGTCCAGCATGCATTCAAATTACCCTTAACTAGTGCTTTCACAAATCTTGACTTCATAACTTTCGAGGGAGACGTTTTTCCCGGTTCGTATCATTCAATAATTTGCTGCTCATTATCATGCAAATGTAATACATGCTGTAAATGTTAAATCAAGTCAAGCAGATTGAATTTTCACCTTGCATGGTTCCAATGCAGCTCCCCAAAGTGAGAGAACTGCATCAATGGTTTGTTATTTTACAGATTACAATATGAATCAAAAGATACCAGATTTTATTCCACAACGTGGAGTGTAGCTGAATGAAAAGCACTACACCTTGGGATGCATACCACTTGAAGCTCATTACAAAATAATCAAGTAAAACTGAATCTTAACATATATTGCCTCCAATTTTTTAAGCCTTGTGTATCCCATTCGAAAGGATGAATTATTCACAAACAAAAGTTACTACTGTCTCTGCACAATAAATTCAAAAGACCCATCGCTTGTAAAAACTGCCATTACATTGAAATCATATTGGAGATGGTCTAAGCTTCTGGAGAATTAGCCGACCCCACCTCGGTACCGTCATTGATATGCTGGTGATACGCATATTAGGAACCTCCAAATCAACAGCCCTGATCCGTAAAATGTGCAACTACACAAACCAAAATTAGCACTTACATGAATTTGCCGAAATATGTTTAGTTCCCCTCACATCCTACTGATCATAAGCGCGAAGAAAGTGGCCTGCTCACGAGAGCAATTTCTCTGCAAAGACATCACTAAAAGTTGAGCTTATGTAAGAAACAAATTCAAAAAGCTCTCTCTACAATTGATATACTTTTAAAGAATGCTGGATTTGAGGTATGATCTGAAATCTAAGGGTGTTCACCTTAGGTGCTGTCCAGAGACAAGCAATTTCTTCCTCAACTTATTATGAAAATTCTTGACATAGATTCAGAGAAATGTACAAAACTATGAAGGTTGCCAAATGAAAGATTTTGTCAAAATACTCAAATTTTTTTATCATGGGTCAGGTCAAACAACCAAAGGCCGGCTATCAAAGACTGATGTGCTTGAAGATATGCTTTTCATCTTCTAACCTTGAGTATCAAGATGACCGCCTGTTTTGAAACATCAGACCAACCAAGTCAAAAGTGTCCAAAACTAATGAGGTTGTATATCTGTTCTCAAACTTACAGGTACGGCACCACCAGTCAAGTTTCAGTTCTATACAGGTAAGATGGAAGTCCTATCACACATGCCTGGACAAACATGTCAACTATGCAACCCCAACTCTCCAGAGGATCTAGAGAGGATGCACAATCGTGCTTACCTTCAACTCTACAATGAATGTGACTACAAATAATCTGAGAGCCTACGTGAAACTCTAAAGCAGAATGGTCCAGATGTAAAAGAAGATATCTCTTCATCTGACCTACCTCTTACAGGGATAGCAAAACGCTGCCCAGAAACAGAGATTGCAGACCGTCCACATCATGCAAACTCAATGTGCTGGAGCGCACCAACAAATATGGTAGAACAATGCCTTCCCTCTTTTGAGAAAAGGCTACAGACAAACTCTGCATCAAGGGGTTTTCTTCTTTACTACAAGCGAAGACCATGAAATCCTGGATTTATTGGGAGTAATCAGCTTTGCCACAAGCCCCACTGTAGCTTCAACCATATACACTCTCTATAGATACACAATTCTACTGCCACACAACCAGTCCCTTGACGCACTTGCATAACTAGGCAGCCACAAAAAAAAATAACAATGTTGGTCCTTAGTTCATGAAACACATCCCATGAGCTATTCACAATATCTTTCAGATTTGCCCATCTTAATAAGATTAGCTGCAAGGCACAAACTACAGACTGTCACGAGTCTGAAATGGCTTATAATTGCTTCTTGCAAAACAGCTGTGTAGTTCCCACATCTCCATAATGTCAACAATAAACTGGAGATGCTAAAAAATAATGCTGAACAGTGAGATGATCAAATCAACTATGCAAGTAAGCTTGAGGCAGTTGTCACAATAACTGTCAAATGCAAGTCACTGCTGACAGGTTGGCTGTGAAGCAGGGGCTCTCCTTCTTGTTGATCTCCCAACACCTGACACTGTCACTAGTACACGTCATAAGAGTGTCGTTTTAATACATTAATTAAAAGGTCTGACAATTTAAAACAAGCAATAGCCTGCAAATTTGCCTCACCTGCAATTCAGCTGGCCAATCACTCTTTGAACCTCTTTTTGGTATCATACTCAGGGCATGCAAGTAAAGAATTATTGCCTGTTCTTTGTTAGCTCTGGAGCCTCGGCTTTAGAAGAATGCTTGTGCTGAGGTAAAGAAAAACCCATAATGTGCAGCTAAAGATCAGATTAATGAAATCAACAAACATAATTAATCCATATAATAAAGCAAAAGTTTGGTGTGAACTTAAAGACATCCACTTCACAAACTCACTTTTTTCTTCTTATGTTTGTGGGCTTCACCTTCTTCCTCCTCACCATCATGCTTTCTTTTCTGCACCAAAAAAGACCTGTTAACTAAGCCTTTGTCAACTTGCAATACAGAATAATTAAATATCTTGAAATAACTACTCACCTTTTTGTGGTGTTTTTTAGAGCGATCCTCGCCATTTTCTCGCTTTTTGTTCCGATCTTTCTCACGGTCTTTCTCTTTCTCTCTCTCTTTCTCTTTGTCCTTCTCTTTGTCCTTCTCCTTGTCCTTCTCCTTTTCTCTATCCTTATGCCGTTCCTTGTCCTTTTCCTTGTCCTTATCCTTGTCTTTCTCTCTATCTTTGTGACGGTCCTTGTGCTTCTTGTGTTTCTTGTGTTTTTTATCTTTATCCTTCAGCTCTTCTTTCACTTTCCCACTCATTGTTGGGATGCCACGATCAGCCTTTAAAATAAGAAACCGGTAAGTAACAATACCATTGCATAGTGCACAAGACTTGCATGGAAAGATACTCACTGTTTGCCCTCCCTTTCTCTCCCGCTTTAAGTCGTAACACTCAAGAGCTTTAAGAAATACGCATTTATTACTAGCACTATAAACACCATATTGACAAACTGGGATGCCATCAGATGTAACTAATATATATTTTGCAATATAAATCTTAAGGACCTATTCAAATGCCTGTTTACCCCACTTTAGTCTGATATCTTTTTCAAAAAAAAAAACATATATTTTGAACTAGACATGAGGTGAATAAAACAAGCTAGTAGTGATAAAGAAGACACCATCAAAACTGCAGCAGTTAACGGCATGAGCATAAAGTAATGTTCAACTTAGAGCCCACGTTTCATTTCAATTACCTATTGTGTGAAAAGAATCTCAAGCCTGTTGATCTACTTAGTGCTGTACGTTCACCAACCAGCCAAAAAAACCCATATAAGAAAATAAGAAACAGAAACTTGCCTCAGGTAGTGATATAGGACCTGCCTCCCTCAGACTGAACGCCTGATGCAAATCATGCAAACTGAATTGATGTATAGGCATACTCAAATTCTCCGTATCAGGACCTAACAGTTGTCCCAACTCCATGCCCTCACCCTTTCGAATTTCTGTCTCTCCAACAACATTCTTAAGATAATGAGACTCTCCAATAGAAACTGGTAAAGGTTTTCTACAAAATGTCTCGTATTGGTCTCTTAAACCATAGTGGCTCAGCAAATCAACAGCTCCAGTTAACTCCCGAGGCCCTGCCATTCACATTAAGGTTAATTCTCAACAAATATATACATTTCTTGCATAAACCTTTGAAACTTGAAGACAAGACCCACATTAGATCATGATTAAGAACTACTGTACTAATTTTTGGCGTTAAATATTAAACAGCAAAGGCTTGGCGATCCTAAAATGGAGCATGCCAACAAAATGCTAAAACGACTGATTAGAACACACCCCCCTAAAAGAAAACAAAAGGTTCAGCCTTCACAAGCCTAATGGAAATATGGTAGAACTAGGCACAACTCGAAAGGCAAAACTAGAGCAGAGGTATTGCAAGAATTACAACAGCTTTGAAAAAGGCTTTATAAGGGAGATCACTGTGCACCAACAATTTCCACATCTTCAGTAAAACCAAAAGGCTTGAGGGGCATGTATCAACAAATAAGCACAAAAACATACAACTGGCTATGAGCTTGAGAGCATCAATAGGTCCTCCCCCTCTTACCCGCATGTACTGCCACTGATATAAATCAAACAAAAAATCCAAGAAATTGAGACAAAGTACCACCAATGTAATCAAACATGTGCAGTCTCTCCAAAAAACAAGTTCGGTGATTGATTGTCTTCCAAGAAATATTTTATGGTATCTGAAAGTATGGGTTTAATTTAAGCATTAAACCAACTTAGAGAGTCTCCCTATACTGGGGACAGTATAATCCACCAGGAACACACAACTTCAAGAATACGACTGCTACGAAAAGACGACATGGGCCTTCAACTTAGAGCAATCTGCCGCCCTGACGAATCATTAAGCGAAATTAGAAGCTTTGCTATAGAAAAAAAAATTATGTACGTGGATGTCATGCCAGAGAACCCATGTTAGACTTTCTCAGAAAAATACTCACTTGGCGCAGCAGTGATGAGCCGGAACTGAGGACCAGACTCATCTGGCCGGTTGCCCGGTGCCGCCATTTGAAACCTATAGCTTCACCATCAGCTGGGACAAACATTCTAGGTCCACATATCACTGGCGGAAAACCGGGGGGGGCTACCGTAACAGAGAGGAGCAGCACCAGAGCGTGTAGATTAACCCTAAGATCCTTGAAATTTAGCCCTCGTTAGAGCACGTCTGTTGCCAATGCAATGTGCTGCTCCACCGCAGTATCCAAAAGGAGCCAAAGTAGCTCTAATCTCGAAGTTGCCCTTACGTATCCCTGACAGGGACTTTCGAACACTACCTATGCAAATGCTGTCCGAGTAAGAGCGAATTTTTTTCCAGTGTACTGTTCTACAGTAGTATATTAGCCTCAAGTTTTCTATCAGAACCCAGTCCGAGTAGGGTTACGTCAAGTGCAGGGAAGAATTTCGAACTGTGTGTTTGCTCCGGACAGGTATGGTACAGGGGAGCAAATTTGGATCAAAGAAGAAGGTTTTGGGTGCGCTGAAGGGAAAGGGAGAATGCGATGGAGGGGAGGGAGTGATGGTGAGCTAGACCTAATTCCAAAACTGAGGAAAGCGAAGAGTTGGGGAAGAGGAAGAGAAGAATGGCGAAGGGGAAGGGGAAGGGGAAGGATGAAGGGCAAGAGAGCTATGGCGTTGGGCTGTTGTTAGAGCTATGGCGATGGCTATGGCGATGGTGCCCAAAATGAGAGACCACACACAAACAGAACACAGAATACTCGTCTGACTTAGATTTAGAAACCAAAATGAAGACGATGAAGTTAATATAAGATACACAAGGCACTCATAAAAGATACAAAGACAATCACAATAAAAAGAGTATCATACTTTGGCCCTTTTCCCCTAGTTTTGCCTCCCTCCTCACCCTAGTGTCATCCTCACCTCACCCACACCATCGGGGCGCACGCTGGAAAACGACCTCTCGCCGCCACTCGCACGTGTAGCTCGCACACACACCTATCTCAACGACGCCTCTCTTGCAAAGGGGAGCCTTCATCCTCTCCCCGCCTTCTATTCTAGGGAGCTTCTCGGCTCAGCTCCCCGATCGCCCTTTGAACCCACCATAAAATTTTAGGTTTCTACTTTTGAAAAGTAGTGAACACTTGTATCCTATGTAATATCCTATCAAATCAAGACTATTTGGTTATCTGTTGGTAGCATAGCTTGGTGTAGTACCAAGGTACTTACAAACTCCATACATAGTTGTTCACCCCTTCCCTAAGTAAAACCAAAATTTTCAATAGCAAAAAAGTGCCAATGTCTGCAAAAAGTCTAGACCTCTATATCTATTCGACCTTTTAATGACAAACTATGGACATACTAGAAAACTACCAAAATGAAATACTAACAATGAACTCAAAAAAAATTTAGGAACTAGTAGTTATTTTTGCATATTGTATTGCCTTCGTGTCATCATGCTGGGTAATTTCATTACCCTGTTCTGCTTCATCACCTCTTAGGTCAAAATTTGCATAATCCACCAGTTTGAGAGCTGGTTTCGGAGTTGTGTCAGTTGGATGTTTGTCATCCACAACCCAGTTTGTCACTAATGATTGTTGTAATTTGTTGAACTAAAATTAAATATCAAGGGATTTATCAATTCTTGTAAGGTTAAAATCTATGTCTTCATCCTCAATACCATGTATTTTCACATCAATATCTTTCATTTTCTCTATTTTTGTCACAAGTAGAGTGTGAGTTGCTTCCTTATCGGGGCATTATGTTGCTGAATCTTGTTTTGTTGCAGCCACTATTTGTTCAAGATCCACTGCTATAAATGCAGGCAAAGGTGTAATAGGGGACAGGATCTGTGCTGAAGAAGTTTCAGGTTGCTCTCTGATTAATTGTTCCGATCCTTCTTGAGCTTGGGAACCTATTGGTTTAGACTCTTGTGTCTTGGCCAATTTGATCTTCGATGTATATACTTCTTTTTTCAATTGCTGTACTTCTTTATTTAGTAAAAATTTAGATAAATTTTGAATACGGTCATCCCAATACTGAACTGCTTGTGTTTGCCAATGTAGTAGTCTATTCCCAACTTGTGACCATAATTGAACCATATGCTATGTGAGTCTTTCCTACATCTCAGAGAATGCAATGGAGGCATAAAAGTTCCTGCAATCTCTAGTTTCTCCTCATCCAGCATGTTCTTCAGTTGATCCTCAATTGGGAGCAAGTGTAGTGAGTTTTGCTTTTAGCAGTAAATTTTTAAAAACAACTTACTGTGCTCTTCTGTCAAATCGCCTATTTCCCTTAATAGCCCTTGTTGGATCTGTATTGATCATTTCCTTAGTGCCTTAACTGTTTGTTGGTTCTCAACAAGTTTGGATTTGAGTTGTTCTACATCTTGTTGTAGCTCAATTTTTTCTCTTTCATACTGTTGTGTCAACAGTTTCTATTTCTCCACCTTATATTGCAAGGCCTGCTTTAAATCGTGATTCTGTTCAATCAAAACATCATTATCCTCTTTCAATTGATGCTATTCTAAATATCCATTTTCCATCCCTCTATATTGTTCTCTTTGTTGTATTTGGAATCTCTGTAGAAGAGCAATTGCTTCATCCGCAGCTATGAATGTTATTTGATTCTCGTCAGCTTCCTCAAGACTTAGACTCTTTCCCAAGGCATTGGTTGTCTGGTTCATTCTCCTCATCTGAGAATGGTAGGAATTGGTGTGCGCTCTTGGACCATTCGGAATTTGAATAAACAAAGCATAGCTTGTTGTGTTTTGCTCCTTCGCTTGTCTTTGCCAATGATTTCTCTCATTATTCATTCAGCATAAACACAACCCAATTCATTGGGTTACCCAGCTCAGCAAAGTGCATCAATAAATAATTGTCTTTTGAAAAATAATCATACTTGGTCAGAAGTAGCACCCTTTCCAAAATTAATTTGCATTGATCACGTCTCTGGCCCTTCAAGGCATTCTTCACATAAAAGTAGCCCTTTGAGTGTACTTGCTCACCGAACTCCTTCACTATAACCTCATCTGGGTACCTAGTCATAGGCTTGGTTGGTGCATTTGGAATGAGTGGTAATTTGAAAACCCAAGCTACCAACTTGACTATAACTGGTAATTCCTATTTATGCATACCTTTCGTATCCCGCAAATGATCAACTTGTCTTTGTGCCTCCATATTCATTGCCCACTCCCACCAAAGAAGATGATAATAATCATGGAGCCCCATTTTATGCAACCATGCAATATGAAGAGGATTAGTTGTATCTAGGTCGTGTTTAAAGTTCTAAAAATCACAAGTATAGGTGTATGTTAACCTTTCCTTTGTGGGGCGAGGTGATTCTATTACCTTGTCGTTGATGTTAGCACTCATTTGACTGTGTAGTGACCATTGTGATGTCTATGGCCCCTTCCTCTTTTGTGTTGATGGGTTGAATGAGGTTGCCATCACTTGCAAACTAGACAAACTGCTTTTGCCATGCTTCACCGGCTGCATGCTCTTTAGCATGACGGATGCTGTCAAACCAATGGGAATCAAAGGGATGATTTTCTAACAATTGAAGCAGACGAAGGATGATGGAAAATTTGGAATGACTATTGTGAATGAAGTGAAGTGACGATTTCTACATGTGTTGCAATATCTGCACATATGAAGTGTCATTGTCATCACTTCCTTGCATGATTTCCCTTTTTATGCAACCAACTGGTCTGAAGTCGGATCATACTTATTCCTCAACCCAATGAATGGCTTCAGATGGAACCCATTGACTACTTTCACCATGCATATCAGCTAGTCAGAATGTGCCTTGGCCTAAATCCTTCACGATTTGAAATAATCCATCGTATTTCATCTTCAAATTTCTAGGGACTTCCCCAATTTTGTATTAAACATCAGTACCCAATCTCCTTCCTTGAACAATTTAAATTTCATATTTCTATCAACCTAGGATTTTTTCTTCACTCTTGGATGACGTGCAGTATGTCGACTTTCAAGTCAATCTTCTTCCAATTGATTTAAGTGCTGTCATCGGAATTCTATTGACTCTCCAGACTTAGCTTTTTGATCGAGACCCCTAAATTGGTGATCCACGGGTAATACCGCCTCAACCTCGTAGACCAACTTGAAGCATCTCATTCTCGTGCTTACCTTGAATGCTATTCAGAATGTCCACAAACTTGAATCCAGCTTCGTGTCCTAGTCCATTTTGTTTTCCAAAACCATCAATTTCAAAATTCACTTCATGATTTTGTTACAAGTTTTTGCCTACCCGGTTGCTTGTGTATGATGATACAATTTTGTGAACAATCATGTGCACTGGAGAAATGTGCCCCTGAGAGACTAGAATGAGCAAGGACATGCCTTAGAGCTAGCGAGCTCTTATCCAAGGTGATAGTATGCACCATATTTTGATGTAGTCCTTTGGTAAATGATGCTAGTTTGATCCAGAGCACTGGTTATCGGAGGATGTGATATAGTTTTCATTCACGTAAGCCTAGGACTGTACTCAGGCTCCCAATAAAGGAGTGCACACTGCACTTAGCTCAACCACAGGTGCATATTTGTTCACAGGTTTCAGACGTGATAATGGAACGAGTCTCTTTGAAGAGTTGCAAACCATATATGTTGTGTCACCATACCGGGATTTTTTCGATCCATGCATCAAATTTTAAACCTTCTTCTGAATTTTCGTATTGAAGACTCCACAATGGAGTAAAACTAGAAACCATTGTCTGTCTCAATACAAGCCTCTCGGCACTTCATATACCATATCATGGACATGGAGGTAGTGTGATTAATAATGGTATGGGAGTCGATGCTCATTTTATGGATTGTGTTGCATTAGTGAAATATACAGATTAGTGTACACAGTTTAAGAGGAAAAGGTACGAGTGTTTTAAGAAGGGAAAAACGAGTAAGAGGAAAGGGGATGATATAGAGAGATAACATAAGGGGAAAAATATAAAGGTAAAATAATTGAGCAAGGGGAGGGGGAATAGAGGGAGGAAAAAGAAAAAGACTATAAAAAGAGAAGGGACTAGAGAAGGGGGAAGGGACGAGAAGGGACTAGAGAAGGGGGAAGGGAGATAAATATGTAGAGAGGGGGGAAGGAAAGCAATATATACAAGGAGAGAAGGGGGATAATTTAAAGGGTAAGTTTTTAAAGGAGAACCAAATGAAGTAGAAAGATCAAAGAATGGCGGGAGGTGAGGAAAAAATTACGTTTTAAATGGAGGGTAAACGACTACAAGAAAGGAAGGGAAGAGGGATTTTTTAATTTTAAATGAAAAATAAGAGAGGGGTGGGATAATTGGTTAAGTAGACAAATTTGAGTTAAAAGCAAGGAAGGGGGAAATTTGAATTAGAGGGGGAGGGGGATAAATTATGAGAGAAAAGCAAGGAAAGGGTGGAAGGGGGGGGGGGGGGTTGGGTTGTTAATTAAAAAGAAACTAAGGGGGTGTATAGAAGGAAAGGCATAGAGGGGGGGTGGAGAGGGAAAAAAAAGAAAGAGCATATATAAAGAGATGGAAGAAGGGGGGCGGGGGGGGGAAGTATACTGCAATAATAAAGGAAGGGTAGGCCGTGGACTAGACGTGCGAGTCCATGGTGGGGTGTGCGGATCAGAACCAGAGAGGCGGAGAGGGCCAGAAGGAGTAAACGCCACAGAGGCATGCATGCGATGGCGCGAGAAGATAAGTAGCAGCAATACTGCAACAACAAACGATGGTGGCTTGCAATTGTAGTAGACACACGGAGCACGGGGTAGACTGTAGAGCATGAGAGAGTAGGCACTGAGCAGTGGAGGATTGCGAAGTGTGTGAGGGGTTATGCTTAGTAGAGGGGGGTTTAAATAAGTAGGGGAGAGAGCAGTCAAGAAGTTCAAGGGGGTGGAGTGGAGTTCGAGGACCGAGATGTTTACCAGTCAAGAGGAGGCAGAAGTTAGATCGATGATGATTAACGAGTTGCAAAAATCGAGGGGGAGCCAAAGCATCATGCAGTGTGCAACGTGCGGGGCAACGGGACCTAGAGAGCAAGGAAGTTTAACATGTGGCATGGGGAGTTTGGGATTAGTTTAATCATGAAGAATTTAAGTAAAAGAAAAAATTAACCAAAGATTAAGGCAAAATAGGGAAAAAAAATTAAGGCGAGGAGGGTAGGGGTTTAGTATAAAAATTAAAGGGGAATTTTTTTTGTAAAAGTGAGTCAAGTAAAAAACAATAATGGGGGGTAGGAAAAAGTTTGAGTAGATGAAAATAAGACAATTGGAAGAAATGAAATAAGCAAAAAATTAACTGAAAATAAAGGGAAAGATTAAGGATAATTTGGATAATAAACAAGAAAAGAAAACGTAATAAAGCAAATTGAGAAAATGGAAATTAAAAATTAAAGTTAGGAGAGAAAAAAACCAAAAAAAATTAGGGAGTAGTATGTGTAAAGTTTATAGCTCTAAATATGCACAGGGAGCCATTACCAGATTGGATCTTTCATATAAAATTCAAACAAATACCTTCAAGCATGTGCACCATTATCTAGGTTGCCTAGTCAGCCTTGGTATCACCATGAAACAATGTTTATAGTGGTTATGGAGAAAGTACAAGGCAAATTCCACAAATGAAAAGAGAAGAGGCTTTCGTTACTCAAGAGTATAAATAGGATCAAACACATCTTGTCACTTGCCTTTGTCTATGTGTCTTCCATTCTGCCATAGTCTAATGGGTACGATACTTTGAATGCACCTCAACATATGTGAGATTGATTCATGTGCAAAGTATATTGCCCATCGAGTATATGCGCGCTCGAATAACACACCTCAATTATACTATTTTTTATCGATTATGCATAACACTTAGTGAAAATGGGGTTTGTGGCGACTTTGACCATACAAAGCATATCCGATGGGCATGATAATTTGAATGTGCCTCAACGTAGGTTGGATTGATGTGCATGGAAAGTATCATGTCCATACGGTATGAGACATTTTGAATAACACACCTCAGATACTATTTTTTGGCGATTGTGCATATTACTTGGTGAAAAATGGGGTTTGTGGCGACTTCAACCATCCAAAGTATATCTAATGGCCATGATACTTTGCATGTGACTCAACATAGGTGACATTAAATCACATGAAAAGTATCATTCTCATTAGGTATGAACACATTTGAATAACACACCTTAGAGCACGTTTTTTGGTAGCTGTGTAGAAAAATAGGGTTTGTGGCGACTTCGACCAATCCAAAGCACGATCGGAACTATAATTTACAAACACCTCAACATATGTGGGATTCAAATGTGTTCATGGTATTATGCCCATCGGGTATGTGCATGTTTGAATAACACACCTCATATACTATTTTTTGCAGGTTGTGCATAACACTTGGTGAAAAACGGGATTTGTGGCAACTTTGACCATCTAAAGCATATCTATATCTAATGGGGACCATACTTTTCACATACCAAAAAATATGTGGTATTGACTCGCCTGCTTAGTATCATGCCCATCGGGTATGTGCACATTCGAATAAGACACCTAAGATAGTAATTTTTAATAATTATGCATATTACTTGGTGAAAAATGGGGTTTGTGGCGACTTTGACCATCCAAAGAATATGCAATGGGCACGAAAATTTGCATGAGCCACAACATAGGATGGATTCATGTGCATGCAACATATCGTACCCATTGGGTACGTCATTTGAATAATGCACTGTAGATACTTTTTTTGATGGTTGTGCATATTACTTGGTGAAAAACAGGGTTTGTGGTGACTTCGACCATCCAAAGTATATTCGATGGGCACAATAATTTGCACGTGCCTCATTGTAGGTGGTATTAATGCAGGTGCAGGGTGTTGTGCCCATCGGGTATGAGCACGTTTGAATAACACACCTCAGATACTATTTTTTGATGGGTGTGCATGACTCGTGAAAAATGGTGTTTGACAGGACTTTGACCATCCAAATCATATCCGATGGGAATGACACTTTTCCATGCCTCAGTGTATGAGCGCATTTGAATAACACACCTCAAATCATATTTTTTGATGGTGTCCATAACACTAGTGAAAAATGGGATTTGTGGCGACTTTGACCATCCAAAGTATATCCGATGGGCACGATACTTTGACCAAAGCATATGAGATGGGAACAATACCTTGCACATGCCTCACTGTAGGTGGGATTAAGGCACATGCAAGGTATTGTGCTCATTGGGTATGAGCGCATGTGAATAACACCCCTCAGATACTATTGTTTGATGGTTGTGCATAACACTTGGTGAAAAACACGACTTCGACCATCCAAAGAATATCTGATGGCATCATACTTTGCACGCACCTCAAAATATGTGGAAAATATTTATGGTATTTAGATGCATGCAAGAAATCATGCCCATCAGGTATGAGCGCATTCGAATAACACACATCAAAGCGTGTTTTTTGACGATTATGCATGACACTTGGTGAAAACGAGTTTTGTGGCGACTTCCAACATTTAAAGCATATCCAATGGGCACAATCATTTGCATGAGCCTCAACGTAGGATGGATTGATCTACATGCAAAATATCATGCTCATTGGGTAAATGTGCATTCAAATAACACACCTCAAACCTGAACATATGTGATATTCATGCATGTGCACAGTATCATGCCCATTGTTTATGTGTGTGTTTGAATAACACACCTCAAATACTATTTTTTGTTGGTTGTGCATATTATTTGGAGAAAAATGTGGTTTGATGGGCACCATACCTTGCATGCACCTTTGCGTTTGTGGGATTGAAGTGCGTGCAAAGTATCGTTCCCATCGGGTATGTGCAGGTTCACCTAGGAGCATGTTTTTTGCCTATTGTGCATAACACTTGGTGAGAAACGGGGTTTATGGCGAGTTCGACCATCCAAATCATATATGTGAGATTCATGCACATGCATAGTATCATGCCCATCGGGTATGTGCGCATTTGAATAACACAACTTAGATATGATTCTTTGCTATGATTGTGCATAACACTTGGTTTAAAAAAGGGTTTTGTCACAACTTTGACGCAACTCAACATACATGGGATTGACGTTCATGAAAAGTATCGTGCCCATCGGGTATGTGTGTGCTTGATTAACACACCTTAGATACTATTTTTTGATGGTTGCGCATGTCACTTGGTGAAAACGGGGTTCATGGTGACTTTGATGACATTCAAAGCATATCTGATGGGCACGATACTTTGCAGCATGCATCTTAGAGTAAGTGTAGATGACGGGCGTGCAAGATATCATCCCATTAAATATGAGCACAGTATCATGCGTGCGCACAATATCATGTCCATTGGGTATGTGCACGCTCGAATACCACACCTCAAATATAATTTTTTGCAAGTTGTGTATATTACTTGGTGAGAAACATGGTTTGTGGTGACTTCGACCATCAAAAGAATATATGATGGGCAGGATACTTTGCATGCACTTTAGCGTGGGTGGGATTGAAGCACGTGAAAAGTATCATTCCCATCCGGTATGTGTGCATTTGAATAACACACTTAGAGAATGTTTTTTGCCTATTGTGCATAACCCCTGGTAAAAAACGGATTTGTGGCGACTTCGACCATCCAAAGCATATCCAATTGGCACAAGTATTTGCACACACCTAAAAATATGTGGGATGCATGTGTGTACACAATATCATGCCCATTGGGTATGTGTGCATTCGAATAACACACCTCAGCTTATATTTTTTGACGATCGTGCACAACACTTGGTGAAAAACGGGGTTGTGGTGACTTCGACCATCCAAATAATATCTGAAAGAAATGACACTTTTCATGCACATCAATGTAGGTGGGAATAAATCACGTGAAAAGTGTCATTCCCATCGCATATGACCGCACTCGAATAACACACCTTAGAGCATGTTTTTTACCAATTGTGAATAACACTTGGTGAAAGACAGGGTTTGTGGCGATTTCGACCATCCAAAGCATGTTTGATGGGTATGATACTTTGGATGCACTCAAAATACGTGGGACTGACACATGTGCAAAGTATCATGTCCATCGGGTATATGCGCGGTCGAATAACACACCTCAGATACTAATTTTTGCCGGTTGTGCATAACAATTAGTGAAAAATGGGGTTTGTGGAGACTTTGACCATCCAAAGCATATCTGATGGGCATGATACTTTGCAAGAGCTTCAAAATGGGTGGGATTGATATGCATGGAAAATTTTGTGTCCATCGAGTATGAGAGCATTTGAATAACACACCTCAGATACTATTTTTTAGTGGTTATGCATATTACTTGGTGAAAAACGGTGTTTGTGGTGACTTCAACCATCCAAAGCATATCCGATGGGCATGATACTTTGCAGAACCTCAACATATGCAAGATTGAAGCATGTTAAAAGTATCATTACTTGGGTATGAGTGCGTTTGAATAACACAACTCAAAGTGTGTTTTTAAAACTGATTGTGCATAACACTTGGTGAAAGATGGGGTTTGTCATGACTTCGATCATCCAAAGCATATCAAATGGGCATGAAAATTTGCATGAACCTCAATGTAGGTGGAATTGAAGCATTTGATAAGTATAATTCCCATTGGGTACGAGTGCATTTGAATAACATACTTCAAAGCATGAATTTTGCCATTTGTACATAACAATTGGTGAAAACATGATTTGTAGCGACTTCGACCATCCAAATCATATCCAATGTGCACGATACTTTGAATGTGCATCAACATATTGGTATTGATGTACATGAAAAGTATAGTGTCCATGGGGTATGTGCATGCTCAAATAACACACCTTCGATACTAGTTTCTGTAGATTGTGCATAACACTTGGTGAAAAAATGGGGTTTGTGGCGATTTCGACCATCCAGAGCATATAGGATGGCATGATACTTTTCATGCACCTCAAAGTAGGTAGGAATGTAGTGTGTTCAAAGTCTTATTCCCATCGAGTATGAGCACGTTCAAATAACACACCTCAAATACTATTTTTTGGCCATTGTGCATATTACTTGGGGGAAAATGGCGTTTGTGGCAACTTCGGCCATCCAAAGCATATCCAATTGGCCTGATACTTTGCACATGCCTCAAAATATATGGGATTGAAGTGCATGAAAATTATCATTCCCATTGGGTATAAGCGCATTCGAATAACACACCTCAGAGCATGTTTTTTGCCGGTTGTGCATAACACTTAGAAACGGGATTTGTTGCGACTTCGACCATCCAATGGACATGATAATTTTAACATGCAGCAACATATGTAGGATTCATGTTACTACATAGTGTCATGCCCATTGGGTATGTGCGTGTTCGAATAACACACCTTAGATACTATTTTTTTGGTGGTTGTGCATATTACTTGGTGAAAAATGGGGTTTGTGGCAATCATATCCAATGGGCACGATGCTTTACACACACCTCAACATAGGTGGTATTAAATCGTGTTCAAAGGATCATTCCCATCGGCATGAGAGCATTTGAATAACCCACCTCAGAGTGTTGTTTTTGTTGCTTGTGCATAACATTTGGTGAGAAATGGGGTTTATGGTAACCTCGACCATCTAAAGCATTCATGATGGGAACGATACCTTCCAAATGCCTCAATATATGTTGCATTCATGTGCGTACATAGTATCATGCCCATCAAGAATGCGCGCATTTGAATAACACACCTTAGATACTATTTTTTTGTTGGTTGCATATAACACTTGGTAAAACAAAGGATATGTGGAGACTTCGACCATACAAAGCCTATTTTATGGACATAAAAGTTTGAATGCACCTCAATGAAGGTTGGATTGACATGCCTACAAAGTATCAAGCCAATCGGGTATGATGGCATTTGAAAAACACACCTCAGAGCGTGGTTTTTGGTGGTTGTGCATAACACTTGGTGAAAAACGAGGTTTGTGGTGACTTTGACCATCTAAAGCATATCTGATGGGTACAATACTTTGCACATGCCTCAACATATCTGGTATTCATGTGTGCGCATAGTATCATTACTAGCATATATGTATGCGTTTGAATAACACATCTCAGATACTATTTTTTGACGGTTGTGCATAACTTTGTGAAAAATGGGGTTTGTGGTGACTTCGACCATCCAAAGCATATCCGATCGGCACGATACTTTGCACGCACCTCAAAATATGTGGGATTTGTGCATGTACATGGTATCATTTCCATCGGGTATGTGTGCATTCAAATAACACACCTTAGATACTATTTTTTGACGGTTGTGCATAACACTTGGTGCAATATGGGGTTTGTGGTGACTTTGACCATCCAAAGCATATCTAAAACTTTGATTCTTTGCATGCATCTCAAAGTAGGTGAAATTTGACCACGTGTGCAAAGTATCGTTCCCATCAGGTATGAGCGTGTTTGAATAACACACCTCAGATACTATTTTTTTATCGATTGTGCATAACACTTGGTGAAAAATGGGGTTTGTGGCGACTTCGACCATCCAAAGCATATCTGATGGGAGTGATACTTTTAACATGCCATAAAATATGTGAGATGATGTGGGTGTAGAGCATTTTGTCCATCGGCGGGTATGAGCATGTTCGAATAAGACACCTCAGATATTGTTTTTCACACTTCGTGAAAAATGGGGTTTGTAGCGACTTCGACCATTCAAAGTGTATCCAATGGGCATGATACTTTGCACGTGTCTCAAAGTGGGTGGGATTAATACACGTGTAAGGTATCATGTCCATTGGTGGGTATGATCGCATTCGAATAACACACCTCAGATACTATTTTTTGATGGTTTTACATAACTCTGGGTGAAAAATGGGGTTTGTGGCAAGTTCGACTTTCCAACGCATATTCGATGGGTATGATACTTTGCACGCACCTCAAAAGATGAGGGATTAATGTGTGGTATTGAAGTGCATGCAAATTATCATGCCCATCGGGTATGAGCGTGCTTGAATAACATATGTCAGAGTGTGTTTTTTGATGGTTGTGCGTAACACTTGGTTAAAAATGGGATTTGCAGTGAATTTGGCCATCCAGATAATCTCCTATGGACATGAAAAATTGCACACGTCTCAACATATGTTGGATTGATATGCATGCATTTTTTGCCGATTGTGCATAATCAATGAGATTTTTCAACCACAATAAACTTGAGACGTAGCACGTCACATAAAAGATCACTTAGTTTGATTAACGTTAACGAAACAAATAAGCAAAACAATGAGGAGAAGATTGACGACAAAACCTTTGATAACAAGAGTGCCAAAAATTGACGTGGATCGTCTCGCTCCATCATTGTTGTGATCACCTAATTCTGTATCACATAAAAGATCACTTAGTTTGATTAACGTTAACAAAACAAATAAGCAAAACAACGAGGAGAAGATTGATGACAAAACCTTTGATAAAACTGACATCGCGTCTTCCTCCAATTCCATCACACCTTTGCCAGCGACGCGTTTGACCATCTCTGCATGTACACACTCAAAGTAAATCACTTTTAAAAAATGCAATAAATAGTCTACACAAATTGCGTCTACGCAACACAGAGATGCATGCAAGCTTTCCCAAGAACACTACTGCTACAGGATGAAACAGAAACCAAATTTCTCCACTTTGGTTGGCTCATCACTTGCTGATCACTTTCGATTAGTCATCGTAAAATTTCGTCATCGATCACTTTCACTCGCTCATCGCTTGAATACGGAATAAGAAACAAGAATGGAAGAAAGAATCAGAAAATAGAATAAGAAACCACACCCTTATGGAATGTGTTCATGCTCCCAGTATCCATCGATGCTGGAGAATGTTGTTTTTCAGATTCGTCCACAACCTCACGGTTTACGGTTTCGTGATCTGCCATGTGTGAAAGCGATCGAACAAGAAGCAGCAGAATTCGTACCTTCCCAAAGTTGGTGACGACCTTTATAGAGAACTCTATGGAGAATAAAATCACAAAAGTCTAACACAACAATACAACAACATCTTCGATGTAATTCGATTGCACAGAGAACCTCCATACGCACCACCCAAAATTGGGGCTGTGGTTAGCAACAAAGAACAGCACAACGCCACCTTCAACGATATTCACGTGCAGGGTCCATGATCCTCTGCCATCGACGCTGAAGCCATGCGCACAAAGCGGAGGACGACTAAGTAAATCATACGATCGCTCCACGTGCCACTGACGCTCAAGCCATGCACACGAACTGCCACGCCCACTTGCCTACAAAGACACGTGCACGAATAAAGTATTTCAGCAAAGAAATTATAAAATTATGATTATTGCCCATCTCCCCGAAATGAACCTTCGCTAAGGCCTACCCACAGAGGGCAGGCCAAAAATATATTTTGGTGAAACAAGTGAATACATTCAAGAGGCCTGCCCTGGCAAATTGAAAGCTGAGAGAGAGAGAGAAGAAGAAGAAGCTTAGAGAGAGAAGAAAAAGAAGAAAAAGAAGAAGAGAGAGAGGAGGAGAAAAGCATGGGCAAATTTTCGAAATTACTATAATAGGTTTAAGCTTCTTACAAAAATCCCCATGGCTAAGGCCTAGCGCAGGGGCAGGCCAAAAAAGCAAAAGCGAACATTGCAAAGATATCCTCCCACCACTAAGCGCAGCGGCGGCGATGGCTCTGCTCCGTTACCACCTCTCTCTCCTCTATCTCCTCGCATCAACGTGCAGCATATGACAGCAGCGTTCGCTAATGTTTTGGAGCGGCATGGCATGGAGAGAGAGCTAGCCGTCCAACTCGTCCAATTCGCGACAGCAGATAACAATTTTTCCTGCAGATGACCTAGGCCATGTTCCTTCGGACCTTGTCGTGTGGCATGTATGGAGGAAATATCAAGCCAGGTTCAAATGCCACCGTCCCCTTCCTCCCCTCATTCCCTTGGTGCTCCTTCACAAGCCGTTTATGGATTTTGTGTCCAACCTGGACACGGAGCCATCAGCAGTGGATGTGGCCTTTGCCTCCATCTTTTGGGATACCCTCGACAGTGACATGTATGTGCAAGATCATACGGCACAAGTAGGGGAGATCGTTGACTCTTTCGTAGAGTATTTGTGCAAGCCATCAATTGTACTAAATGCTTTATCGAGGCCAATATTCATGGGGTGAAGATAGATGCTCTTTTTGACAAGCCACCGGGGGCGTCGCTGTTTTGTGTATTCAAGCCTCAGCCTTCTGCGGGGGACCCTGGGTTTCAAAATGCATCTTGTTTCCACAGATATTGGGTAAGTCGACGTCACCCTTGCTATCAGACGCTGCTTCTTAATGTTTTTGGCCCTCATACGGTGGAGGCTGTGGCTGCCTCACTCCAGGAAGATGGCAAAGTTGTTTGGCCAGAAATTGTTGCATCCTTTCGCTGCTTTGCGACTAGTGCAGGCCGAATGCATGAGGTCACGCAAGCTGCCAGAGTGTGGAAGGCTGTCAAGTCTTTGGCTACAAAGCAGCAGGGTTGGCCTATTCCATGGTGTCTCCAGGGCTATTCAAATGTGCAGCAACCAGACAAAACCAAACTCTACATTGACATAGATGGTGTTGGCAAAGTTGCCAAGCTTTCAAGAATGTATTGCAAGGAGGCACATGAAGCATGGCATAGGAGTGGACATGCCCAAGCCCTGGATGGTGTTGATGTGATTGGGCATGGATGGCTATGCATTTGTATGGAATACTTAGCTCCTGAAATGCAATAGCGCTCAGCTCTAGATGTGGCTCAAGACTTAAAGAAGGAAGGGAAAGACCAAGTTCTAGTCGAGCTCAAGTCTTGCCTCCTAGTTGCAACATCTGGAGGGCATTCACAGGGATTTGTTCATGGGGATTTTCGGCTTTGCAACTTATGATGAAGCCTCGAAGTGGTGTTGATGGGTTTGAAGTAAGGGTGCTCGACTTTGATTAGTCTGGAAAGATGGGGCATACAAGATACCGGACACAGTTGAATCCTAGGGTCATGTGATCTCTTGGTGTTGGATACAATGAAATTATCAAAATTGACCATGACACATGGTTCGTTGGCAATGGGTTTGCCGATCAATTGTCATGATGAGATTGTGGAGTTTGAAGTAGATTTTGCTAATCTAGAAATTTTCAACCTAAATGTGAATTGGGTAGCCCTTTGAGAGTGATCACTCATCCACAGCTGTTTGGAGAGAGAATCAATAAATATGATTGCTTGAAGCCGGGAGCAAATTTTGCAATGGAAAACAAAGCACTTTCTGTGCAATTTTCCAAATTTGAGAATCTGGGGCATGGTGTGGTTGTTCTCTTAGAGCTGATGAGTGTAGTTTTAATTCACGTGTACTGGACGGGGAAAAGGGGTTGATTTAGGGGTGCTTTAGTGAGGTTTAGAGGGGATAATGGAGGGTACTATATAAGCTCACTTTTGTAACCATTTTTATGTGACATCTAACCCCATGTGTGTGTGTGTGTGTGTGTCCCCCCATTGTCGTTTTGTGTGTGTGTGTGTGTGTGTGTGTGTGTGTGTCCCCCCATTGTCGTCGTGCGTGTGTGTGGTGGGTGGGTGTGGTGGGTGTGTGTGTGTCCTCCCATTGTCGTTGTGTGTGTGTGTGTGGTGGGTGGGATTCCCACAAAAAAAAAAGTGTGTGTGGTGGGTGGGTGTGGGTGTGTGTGTGTGTCCCCCCATTGTCATTGTGTGTGTCCCCCCATTGACGTGTGTGTTGTGTTGTGTGCGTGCGTGCGTGTGTATGTGTCCCCCCATTGTCATTGTGTGTGTTGTGTGTTTGGATCGACTTCTAATGAGTCATATTTGGCTCTTTGGAATTGTTTCCACGCGAAGTGAAAAAGCCCTTCTCTCCCTCTCTCCCCCCCCCCCCCCCCCTCTCTCTCTCTCTCTCCCCTACCCCTTCTCCTTTCTTCTCCCCCCTCATTCTCTCTCTTCTACCCCTTTCTCTAAACTATCCCCTACCTCTGTTCTATATTGGTATCAGAGCTCCATTCTTTGGCACCTCCCCCCCCCCCCCTTCATCCCTCATTCTTGCCATTTACATAGTCCCACACGACGACCAACACATAACCACCGTCACATACTCATTCAATTGTCACGAGCATCCTCATCCCATCAGCACCAAGAGCAAAAGCTTTGAATATGAACATGTATCTTTGTTCAATTGCAAGTGCAGTTGAATCTTGTTACCAAGCCACCACTTGACAGTTCCGTCGTTGTTGACCTTCTATGTGTTGCCCTTTGACTTGGTGTTGACATGCACCCGTAGCCCTCCATTGGATGCTTTGTATAGGCCAAGTCTATGTGCCTTGATTGGGTGTCTACTGAAGATTGTAAGCCCATAGAGGTGGTAAAATTAAAATTTGATTGGTTTTGAAGAGATTGGGAGCATACGGATGAGGCCTTTCTACAGGCACCTACACCTTCGGTCCTTGCGCACCTCATAGTAGCCCCCATAGCACGATTATTTTTGTCTGTCGCTAATTCTTAGATTATTCTAATTATTTACCTAGTTTTACTCGGGTATTGGTGTAGATAGGTTGGGTTACCAGAATCTGTTTAGTTTTGTTAGTTAGATTTGGTTAGTGTGGCATGAGGTTAGGTCAATCAGATTGAGGATGGGTTAAGTCATGGTGGTGAGGTTAAGTTAGACTAATTACTGGTGGTCTAACTATCCTAGTGGTCTTTAGGGCAATATCCTAGGTGTCCTAAGTGATCTAGGACCCCCGGCTCCCTCCTTGCCAAACCCCGCCAAACCCACCTCTAAAAAATGAAATAGTTGGCAAGGGAGATTTTTTCTCCCAGATATTTTTAAGAGGCTTTCATAGCCCTTTTGGAGTCATTTGGGCTATGTTTTGAAGCCTCTTCAATGATATTCTTTGTGAGCTCATTACACTCGAATTTTGTGTCTATTTCTTTGAACCATAGCTTCCACCATGTTCGTACGTGCTTGTGGGGACATCCTTGTCTGCTAGATTGGGATTTTCTTGCAGGAAGCCAACTGCATGCAAGCTTCCACTCTCCTATGACAGCCACCATGGCACCCAGGCATGCCTCTGGTGAGTCACTACATGACAGTGATGAGGTTGCTCAACATGCGCATGTGCCTACTACAATGGGAGCACCCACTAGTAGTATAGAAGTTCCTACCACTCAACCCCTCTCTCCTGCTCTGGGTATGCACAAGCACAATTCCTCGAGGCATTAACCTCCAAGCTCCATGATGCATTTCTATAGTTGGGGCAACAAATTAGTGAGCAGGTCTCCCATCAGATTAGATAGTAGCTTTCACCCAAGTTGCCACACATGCATTATCAGACAAAGGCAATTAGCCTATGCCCTAGCATGGGGATAACTCAGATAGCTAGGATGCATTCTCAGCTCCCGTATCGTAGGTTTAGGCCATCTCATTTTGAGCAGTCCGCACCCTAGCATGGGGATTACTTTGGCATTGATTGTGCATTCTCTTTGTCGCAAAGCACCCTTTTGCTTGATGTGATGCCATCCTACAATTTGCATCTCTCGGCACCTTTGTAGATGGAGCCATCTATCGTTCATCTGCATATTTATTTTGCTTGGCTTGGGCACCTTGCACATTATTTTTAGCCAAATTTAGAAAGATTCCATCCTTTCCACGTCATCTCATGCTTGCTGATTTTTCATAGCACTGTCTACAATTGAGGAACCTCCTCAACAGCCCCTCTTAAATTGCACAAGGTAAGTAGAGGGTGCATGTACAATACCTTTTTGTGGATTTTGTTTGATGCATATGATGGCATCCAAAACTAAAAAGAAAGCTGAAAAAATCACAGTAATATATGCATGTGTGAGAATAGTGACTATGTAGCAAAAGCCTTTACAATGAGTACAAATTACTAGATCATGTACATAACGTGTATCTCCCTCTCTTAAGTTGTGGGTCATCCTTTGCATTTGGGAATAAAACCCTCTCTTATGTTGTGGGTCATCCTTTGCATTTGGGAATAAGACCCAGAAGATAGATTGAAGGGATGAGGAAGAAAATTCAAAAAATAAGAAGTCCACCTAAATAAAATACTAGTTGATCAAGAGATGAATGCTTGAATGACTACATGTATAGCTGTGTGCCGAACATGTCATAAGTCACTGTGGAATGTGCAGCTACTTTGTAGAAGAGGCATTCAAATGTGAAGCTAGTCGATGTAGCTATGGATATGTGATCTGGTGGGTTATGATAAAAAAGGTGTCACCAAACCAAAATAATTGACAACAATATGTGAGGTATGCTCCATTAGAACTATAATCTTTATCAGATGATGTGGGGTCAAAGAAGACCGCATAGTCGGTGTGGACCAAGTGATCTAGGGGCTAAAATTTTGGATTCGAAAGTGCAAGAATAATACATTGTTCTATTGAAGAGGCTCGTGCAAATGACAAGGTATAGGAACCTATCCAACTTGTATTCTACTAAAGAGGCCTCTATAAATGACAAGGTATAGGAAACTATCCAACTTGTATGCTCCAGTGTCATGAGCTAAAAGTCCTCTAATATGTGCATGGCTAAACATCCGTCGACATAGGATGTAGCATCTATCAAAGGCTCAAGGTGGAGTTGATAGTATAAAGGCCTAAAAGCCTAAAGTATCACTAAAAGTTTGTAAAGACATAGGAGGTGCTAAATGTTGATGTAGGGACTGATCTGAAGTCATGGATCCCAACCACTAATCTGCATCAACTAAGGACTATTTACTACAACCATAAGTGCATGCTTAGACACTGAGGTTCCCTAGGTTGCATAATGGCTAAACCCAAAAACGTCCACTGCATTGGGGAAGGAACACACTGATGCATAAATGTTCTCATGCTGAGGAATGATCTACTAATTGAAAGAGGTGCTGATCGCTAGATCCAAGTGTGGTACAATGTGGCATGACTAAGCTAATGCTAGAATTCCTTGAAGACTAATGTGCCAATCCGAATTGATCATGGATACCGTGTCCAAAGATGTGATATGCTCCATGACAGAGGTGAAAGCATCAGTGATGGATGGTGGAATGAAATCATCTGAAGAGTTGGATGCATTGTGGAATATATCTTCGCATGCTATTGGAGCTATAAGTACCTCATACTGATGACTTATTACTAAAAAATTGCATGATCAAAACTGAATTCCTGCTGTGTATCTGCATCTGTAATGATAATAGATGAAGTTGAATCCATGCATGAATGTGATGGCCATACATCACTAGAACTAGACTGTGTTAACGTAGATGGGAGTGCCTCATGCCAAGGGCTTATCATAAAATGTGCCTCATGCTAAGTGATTATTGTCAAATGTGCATGATAAAAAATTGTGGGCTAATCCATGCCAATGTGTAGTACACCTTCATCTAATTTCTTGAGACCAATGATGCTCGAGTCTGCATCATAAACTAGTACATACCCTGTGGCAAATGAATGGTCAAAGTAGGTTCTCTTTCCACTCTCATATCTCATTTGAAGTCATGAATGGTGTATCATCAACTATGTGATCTAAATAACTCCATGCTGGAGGTAGTATGGTGCTCTGTGCTAGAGGCTTACCCATTAGAACACTATGTGAGAGCTGCCATTGGGGTCTTATGCTCAAGATGCCACTAGGGCCTTATGCTTAAGGTAAAAACCATATCATGTGAGAATGTGTATATGCCAAAGTTGAAGACTATAACACAAGGGTGACAACTCTATGTTCAGAGTAGCCAGGAGGCTGTACAAGGGTGATGTGAATGTGTAGGAGCCAATGCCAAAAAATAGTCAACAATGTGTGACTGTACATGGGTGGCATGTGCAAGTTGTGTGCAACAATCTTGAATCCAAGGAAGATCACTACTAAGTGTCACATTGAGGTGTTGAATTGCCAAATGCCAAGAGACTGAGCTGGTGTCAGATGTGCGAATGTGTATACCAATGATAGATTTGAATGGATTTACACCCCCACTAGGAACTAATTAGGTAATGTGGTAATGTCTTACTTGGCTTTTTGGAGTTTAATCTCCTTTAAGGATGTATTAGTCTATAGCTAAACTATGCGTCAAAGTGGAAAATGCAGCAAAATGAATTTTAGTTCATTCACTTTTATGTGCTTGGTATGCTTCAATGGACTAGGAGGTGGTTCTAATGATGAGTATTGGATGCTTTTGACTTGTAGAAAAGTTATAAAATAGATCTAAGGATCTAATTGTGTAGAGCATTATTATTTAATCATTTTTTCTTTTTGTAGCTCGGCCAAATTCCACCTAGATCAAAAGTTATGGCTCCTGAAAGAATGACCAAACTTTGAGCACAAGAGGGCCCAAAAATGATGATGTGGATGGAGGGTTCATGTGCTAGTGGAGCACAGTGTGCTTGTGAAGCGTTGATGTTGAGGTGGCACTATGAGTTCACATGCAGATGTTAAGTGTGCCTGGATGGCACTCTCCCATGTGGCATGCTGACATGGACTACTGAGGTGGTAGATCTGATGATGTGGACTACCTACAAGGTAATGCTGACGTGGTTATGATGTGGCAATTGAATGGGCACCATGCTGACATGGACAAAGTGATGTGGGATGTGCCACATGGCTACTAACACATATCGGATGATGTGGTAGATAGGTCAGTGGTGCTGATGTGGCAATCTACTAGCTATAATGACATGGCAAGATAAGGTGATGTGGTTGCATGACACGTATTAGCTTTTTGAGTGGCCTTAGCTAAAGATAAAAGTTATGACACGTCACTTGGAGCGTAGTGCCATGTGTCACTCTATTGGCCAACCCTGTGAGAGATAAGATACCCAAATTGGAATATCTAATGGAATCTTCAAAAAATTCAGTCAATGCACAAAAATCCATTGGTGTGTTGGAGGTGAGGTCATTGATGCCTTTCTATCATTGAGTGCCATGCCATTAATTGAGTGCTATGTCATTTGGGTCACCCTCGTTGTGGGTTGCCTTGCTTGTAGCATTTATCTTTGTAGAGGTCAAGTAGGTCATCAACGTCTTTCCTGGTGTGGATAGGCATTGCTTGTAGAAAGGATGAGTCCTTCTAGTCATTTGCATGCAGTCCAAGTCTTTTGGCTTTGTAGACAAGTCATGGTAGATGCTTGTCAGATGTAGCTTTTCCTTTGTTGTGATAGCTAGAGTTGCTATAGCTTGTAGGTTGCTACTTTTTACTGTAGAGAGACAATAGATTTAGTTGAAATGGAGTACATCATGAAGCAGAAAACTTCCTCCGGGAATCCTCCCTCAGAAAAACCTTGGAAAAACAATAAATATGAAGTAGGCTCCTCATGCATGGAAAATAAGGATTCACATCATCACTTTCTAGCATCTGGTTTTCAACCCCATAAAACTTAGATCCATCTCTTTACATCAGAAAGACTATAGAAGACATCCTTCTTGTAGTGCTTTATGTTGATGACTTTGATCATCACCAAATCCAATGGACATCTCATCTCAAAAGCAAATAGTAGAGTTTGACATGAAGGATATGGGAGAACTCCATGATTTTCTTGGGATAGAATAATGGAGAAATGACATAGGGATTACACCTTCTCAGGGAAAGTACACTCAGAAAGTACGTAGGAAGTTTCTTCTACATGACTGCAAGCCACTCCCTACTCCTATGGAATGCAATATCAAGTTGTCACCACTTGACACTCCTCCAACTTCAGATCCTCTTCAATATAGGCATCTCATTGGTGGCTTGATTTACTTGACAATCACCAAGCCTATCATTTAATATGAAATTGGTGTGCTCAATCAGTTCATGCAAAATCCCAAGAAGACTCACCTCCTTGCAAAAAAGAGAGTACTCAGATACCTCCATGGTACATGGGATCATGGACATTATGCCAAGTCATATGACTTACACTTCCATGGATACACCACTGTTGATTGGGCAGGAAGTGTAAATGATAGAAGATCCACTAGAATTACCAAAAAATTAGACTAAAAAAGGGGCCCAGTTGTCTCCCCATTGTTTCTCATCTGAGTCATAATGAACTGCTTCTAGATTGGTTTTTGCCATGATGAATTGCTTCTAGACTAGTTTTTTCCATGATGAATTGCTTCTAGACTGGTTTTTGCCATGATGAGCTTCTTCTAGATTGGTTTTTGCCATAATAAATTGCTTCTAGACTGGTTTTTTCCATGATGAATTGATTTGAGGTTGCATTCTCATGCTATGCGACTGCTTGGAGCCATGTAGACTCCAAGTTAAGGAATCACACATTCAAGTGGATTTTCTATTGGACTACTTTGTCAATGCCGCTTGGTCCTCTTGCATGGCCATGTCACTCATAGCTTCTCTTATAATAACTGCTTTGAGAATGGTTTGTGACTAGTTTCTACTTGTGCTTTGCATATGCTTTAGCAATGTTAAAAGTGTTTTCACGTGTGCCAAGTTGGGTCTGTCACTTTAGAAGTGCCCTTGCAAGTGCTTCAGGGCTGTCTTTTCACTTTAGAAGCTTCTATGGTATTGGATTCATGCTTAGTGACTGCTTTACCACTGCTTTCTTTTTAAAAACTGCTTTTTCATAGCTTGATTTTTTGACTGGTTGTTAGTGCTTTAGCAATGCTTTGTGACTGCTTTGGCAGTTCATTATGACTGCTTGTCCTTTACTTAAAGTGCTTTATGAGTGCTTTTCCACTACTTTCTACTTGTAATGTGCTTTGCATGAAATTTACAACTTCTCTGTATGTGCTTTGTGACTGCTTTGAAAGTGCTTTAACATTGATTTGTGGCTGTTTGTCCACTCCTTTCTATTTGAGGAGTGCTTTACATGTGCTTTTTAGTGCTATGACAATGCTTTAGTGTTGTTTTGTCACTACTAGCCTTTGTGATTGGTTTGGTAGTGTTTTGGCAAAGCTCTGTATGTGGTTTGGCATGTTATTTGCATGTGCTTTGGACTTCTTAGATTCTTCTTTTCCATTGACAGCTTTATGAGTGCTTTTCCATTGCTTTCTACTTGTAATGTGTGTTGCATGAAATTTACAAGTTCTCTGTAAGTGCTTTGTGACTGCTTTGAAAGTTCCTTAACATTGATTTATGGTTGCTTGTCCACTGCTTTCTATTTGAAGAGTGCTTTACATGTGGTTTGGCAGAGCTTTACATGTGCTTTGCATGTGCTTGTTACTAGTTTGGCAGTGGACTGCTTGTCCTTTTCTTGTCTGCTTTATGAGTGCTTCCACTTGTAATGTGCTTTGCATGATTTGTGGCAACTTGTCCAGTGCTTTCTATTTGAAGAGTGCTTTACATCTGCTTTGGCTGAGCTTTACATGTGCTTTGGTAGTGCTTTGCATGTGCTTGTTATTGCTTTGGCAGTGCTTTGTGATTGCTTGTCCTTTTCTTGACTGCTTTATGAGTGCTTTTCCACTGCTTTCCACTTGTAATGTGCTTTGCATGATTTGTGGCAACTTGTCCACTGCTTTCTATTTGAAGAGTGCTTTACATGTGCTTTGGCAGAGCTTTACATGTGCTTTGGCAGTGCTTTGCATGTGCTTTACATGTGCTTTGCATGTGCTTGTTACTACTTTGATAGTGCTTTATGATCGCTTGTCCTTTTCTTAACTGCTTTATGAGTGCTTTTCCACTGTTTTCCACTTGTAATGTGCTTCGCATGATTTGTGGCAACTTGTCCACTGCTTTCTATTTGAAGAGTGCTTTACAAGTGCTTTGCATGTGCTTTACATGTCCTTTGCTTGTGCTTGTTACTACTTTGCATGTGCTTGTTACTACTTTGGCAATGCTTTATGACTGCTTGTCCTTTTCTTGACTTCTTTATGAGTGCTTTTCCATTGATTTCCACTTGTAATGTGCATTGCATGATTTGTGGCAACTTGTACACTGCTTTCTATTTGAAGAGTGCTTTACATGTACTTTGCATGTGCTTTGGTAGAGCTTTACATGTGCTTTGGTAGTGCTTTGCATGTGCTTGTTACTACTTTGGTTGTGCTTTATGACTGCTTGTCCTTTTCTTAACTGCTTTATGAGACTTGCTTTAACATTGATTTGTGGCTGCTTACTGAGGGCTTTCTATTTGAGGAGTGTTTTACATGTACTTTTCATTGCTATGACAATGCTTTAGTGGTGCTTTTTCACTGCTAGGGACTTGCTTTTGAAGTCCTTGAAAACAATCGTCATATCAGAAGCTTTTTGCCTTGTCCTTTACATGTGCTTTGGCAGTGCTTTGCATGTACTTGTTATTGCTTTGGTAGTGCTTTATGACTGCTTTATGAGTGCTTTTCCACTGCTTTTGACTTGTAATGTGTTTTGCCTGGAATTTACAAGCTCTGTGTATGTGCTTTGTAAAACTGCTTTACGAGTTCTCAATATGTCCATGGAGTGCTTTACATATGTGCCATGATTTCTAGCAATAGAGTGATTTCTACCCAACTATGCTCCCTTTGTTTTGTGCACTGGCGTAGGTTGAGTTCTTCCAATGATTCAAAGAAAAATTTCTAGAGATCAAGATTCAACAATGCTTGTTTGAGTGCTTGAAGCCCTATTCGTTCAAAAGATGAAGGACAGATACACGTGTGCTGCATCTATCATGTGTAAATGTGTTTTTTAAAGGATGCAGTCAACCAGCTGAGGACCCATAGTTTTGGGATTCATGGAGCATGCTGCAACTATGATTGTAAGGTATGTGAAAATAGTGAAGGGGAGTGTGGCTGCAAAGCTTTTCAACGTGCTAACATGGGTGTTGCTAGTCTTTAGAATTCTATGGTTAAGCCCCAAACATCTTGAAGCCTGCTACCACCATCGTGGGTGTCTTTTGGGTGATTGCAAAAAATGTGGCCCACGCAAAATGTCATGCTACCCACGCGAGATGAATTTTGTTTCCAGAAAGGTGATTGGTGAATGTGGAGACAAGAACCATGGTGCAAGGGAAAAAGAAGCAAAGGAAAGACCTTGTTGGCAAGGAGATATATTGCAACAAACTTATATGGTTAATGAAGACTCACCTCAAAATATTCATCAAGCACAATTACACTTGCAGGTGGTAGGCTGAACCATTCAAAGAGTGTCTACTGAGGTTTCCCAAACATGTGGTGGTGTTAGTGGTGTGTGGACTTTGCAAAGAACTATTATTTCAAGGAGCAAAACAAGATTTAGTCCATGCACTGGCACTCTAGCCCATCTACAATTTTTGTCCACATAACATATGTCCGTATTGGATCTAAGGTGAAGAAGACATTTCATTTTTTCATTTCAGATGACAAGGTGCATGACACCCTCTTTGTCCAGTATTGCTTTATGCTGCATCATAGGTTGTCCTCAGATCAAGGGTTGGAGTTGACTAAGCATTAGGTTTGGTCGGATGGAGCATCCTCTCAATTCAAGGCTAGAAGAATTTTCTATTTCATTTCTAGAATTGAACATCTGGTGGGTTTGAAGATGACATCGAATTTCTTTGGATTTGGACATGGAAAGGAAGAGCATGATGGGGCTGGGGCTATTGTGAAGAGAACATTGACACATGAGAAACTAAAGCCAAATGGAGCCACCTAAAAGAATGCAAGAGATGTCATGGATTTTTTGAGGACCAACTTGTCTCATGGGGCTCAAGAAGGAGATATTGATAGATCTAAACAATGGGACTATGCCACAAACACAATCCACGCATTGATTATGAGGAGCTGTGCAAGGGGTTGTTAGATATGCTCAATGCCCCACCCTCTTGGTAACCACTAGTGGTCCAAGGTGCTCAAGTTGTAAGGCCCCCATATGAGGAGAAGCCATGTGTAAGCCCGGGACACTGGATGGATCCTGACTTGGATCCTGACTTGATGGTAGAAAGGTGATTGTGTGGGAGTCCCTTGCTCTCGCTGAGTACCTGAGGCGATGGTATAGGGAATATTCCTTAAATATTCCATGGATGACTAGTCGGTTCCATCGATTAGGTTGACTAGTCCGCTTCACCGACTAGGTTGACTGGTCAATTACACTAACTATGTTGATCTGACTACCGCCCTCATAGCATAAAGAGGCGACCTCCCTAGTCCATGGTACCAGATCAGATCTTCAAGCAGAGATCTTCCAACTAGTAGCTCTTTACTAAGTATTTGTTTAGATCGCCATCTAAACTCCACTATGGGAGCGCACGGGTGGACAAAGCCATCATTTGTACTACATCAATATTGAAGGAAAATTTTATTCATCTCTAGTTTGCTGTGTACTCTCTATTCTTTGTTCAGTTTCTATTCCGCTACACTATGTAATTTAACATGGTATCAGAGCCCAGGTGGCTTTAAGGATCGAAGAGTAGAAGAGAGGCGAGGGCTTCAATAGCATACAGAGTGATGGCAACAGGAAGCGGCTCGAGTTCAGCAGTAGCTACAGCTGCACCAGCTGCACCAACAATCCAGGCGTTGAGGATTTGCCCACCATTTTTCACTGAAGGCAAACTAGATGGTACGAACTACACTCTGTGGAAGTTTAAAATTACTGCTATTCTGGATTCATATGAGCTTCTAGAGACAGTACTAAGGGCTGACCCAGAACCACAAGGAACCACCAACCCAGCAAATTTGGGGAGTATGATACCTCCTAATGCTGACCTTCTATGAGCTTGGAAATGCAGGAACGTAGATGCTCTATGTGCCTGGTTACAAGTACTAATGATAGTGTTTTGACCTTGATTCAACATACGTCTAAGGTAACTGAGACGCAGAATCAAACAAGGATCCAAAACCTAGAGAATCAGCTTGCAAGCTGAGAAGTTCAATGAAGGAGAGACAGTGGAGGCATTCATAACCCGAATAAAAAATTATGTGTGACCAAATGGCTCGACGGTGTCTCCAAATATGTCCACCAAGGTTTGATGGACCGGTAACAACACTTAACACTCAGGTGAGACCCCAACCATTGTCATTTGAGGAGTTCTGTGCTTTGCTTATGGAGGAGGAATTGATGCTTAAAGATCGAGATGGAGGTGGCAATGGGGATAATGCGTTCTCTGCCATTGGGAAAGGCAAAGGTGGTTCCTCCACCAAAGGTGAGTCCTCTACTAGTGGTGACAAAAAGAAGAAGGGCAGCAAGAAGAAGTTTTAGACATAATGCTTTTCCAGCAAGAAGAAGGGCCATGTGATTGCAAATTGCCAGGTCAAGAAAGCAGATGAAAAGAATGGTACCCTGAAGAAGACAGATAAGGGGAAAGAGACAGCTAACACAACGAAAGCAGAGTTGGATCTATTTCTGGCCATTGAGGAAGAGTGTTCCCCAGTTCAAGAAGCATCAATCACCACTAATTCATGCGTGTTGGATAATGGTGCCTCCTGTCACATGACCTGCAAGAAGGGTCTATATTGTTCCATGCAGCCTCTATAGGAACCCATCACCGTGATGGTTGGAAATAATGCAAAATTTCCTATTGAGGGTACATGTACGGTTTCATTTGTTTCTATAAATGGAGATGTTAAGAAACTATCTAACTGCTGTATGTTCCACAAATCAAGAGAAATCTGCTATCAGTTGCTTCCATAACTGACCTTGACCATGAAGTGAGGTTTAATAAGACAGGAGCAAAAATTAAAGGGGACCCCTCAAGGGCCATATTTTGACAAACAAACTTATCTCTAGGCTCTTTTCTAGAGATAAACATTTGTTAATATGGCCCTTGAGGGGTCCCCTTTAGGTGCAAGGGCCATATTGACCACTGTTTATCTCTAGAAAGGAGCACAATTTTTATCTCTATTCTAGCGACTTACCTCTAGATATTGGAGCCTTGCTATGGTTAGCATAGAATACATGCTAGAGCTAGCATAGACCAAATGCTATCTGATACACAAAAATGCTAATAGATAGAAAATATATTTTAAATAGTAGACAACAAATGCTAACTACAAGAGAACACATGGTACCTAACATAGAAAACACAAAGCAATTTTAAAAGAGAAAGCAATGGCAAAATAGTTTACAAAGAAAGCAGTTTTAAAAGAGAAAGCAATGGTAAAGCAGTCACAAAGCACTACTAAGCATTGACAAGCACACATACAAAGTAGTGCTAAAGCAGTGAGACCCACAAAGCACATGTAGAGTACTTTGTGGGTCTCACTACTTTAGCACTGCTTTGTATGTGTGCTTGTCAATGCTTACAGTGACCAAGCAGTTAGAAAGCAATGCCAAAGCACTACCAAACCACTCACAAGTAGTGATAAAGCACTACAAAAGCACTCACAAAAGCAAGCACAACGCCAAAGCACATGTAGAGTGCTCCATCTAAAGTCGTCTAAAAATGCAAAGCAATAACCAAGCAGTTAGAAAGTAGTGCCAAAGCACTACCAAACCAATCACAAGCAATGCAAAAGCACTAGAAAAGCTAGCAGTCACAAAGCAGTGCTAAAGCATACTAAAAACAATGACTGTTTACATTGAAAGTAGTTTTAAAAGAGAAAGCTATGGTAAAGTAGTCACGAAGCACTGCTAAGCATTGACAAGCACACATACAAAGCAGTGCTAAAGCAGTGAGACCCACAAAGCACATGTAGAGTACTTTGCATATTCCATGTAAAGCAGTCTAAAAATGAAAAGTAGTGACCAAGCAGTCAGAAAGCAGTGCCAAAGCACTACCAAACCACTACCAAAGCACTACCAAACCACTACCAAACCACTCACAAGCAGTGCAAAAGTACTCACAAAAGCAAGTAGTCACAAAGCAGTGCCAAAGCATACTGAAAGCAATGAATGTTTACATGGAAATCAGTTTTAAAAGAGAAAGTAGTGGCAAAGTAGTCACAAAGCACTGCTAAGCATTAACGAGCACACATACAAAGCAGTGCTAAAGCAATGAGACCCACAAAGCACATGTAGAGTACTTTGCATATTCCATGTAAAGCAGTCTAAAAATGCAAAGCAGTGACCAAGCAGTCAGAAAGTAGTGCCAAAGAACTACCAACCACCTCACAAGCAGTGCTAAAGCATTGCAAAAGCACTCACAAAAGCAAGTAGGCAGTGCCAAAGCAATATGAAAGCAATGACTGTTTACAGAAAAGTAGTTTTAAAAGAGAAAACTGTGGTAAAGCAACCACAAAGCATTGTCAAACCACTGAAAAGCACATGTAAAGCATTACAAAAATAGAAAAATAGAAAGCAGTGGGCAACCAGTCACGAAGCAAATATGAAATACATAAAAGCCAAACAAAATAGGGAGTGAGGGATACCAATTGATGAGCCTAAAACCATCGATTTTGCTACTATGGGGATTTTTCCAAGCAACCCTCCACCCTACAATGTGTGTCTCCCAAACATAGATTTGCAAAATAAAACTGGTGGTGGTAAGGATGGCCACGCGCAAGCACACACACCAAAATAAATTCTTTTATGTCAATAGTAAAGCCACATCCACCATAGGGCTGTGCAATCGTAAGACACGTTGAACCCTCATCTTTTGTACTGGCAATTGTTGGTGGGGATTGGAAAATACAAATAGGCTGGTTGGACTAGACTCTTTCCATCATTTTTTTGGCAAAATAATATTGTTGCTACCTCATTTGAAAGACAACAGACTTTCATGTACTTGCGCCTGCATGTCAAAACAACAAAAAAACTAAACTCAGGTAAACACAATGGACTGTGGAAACATCACAAAAAAGCCCTAAGGACTGATGCAAAGTGTATGATACATTTTATAGTCTTACCTCCAAATTAGGTATGCTCTCCTTAAAATTTGGGGCTCCTACTTTGAATCCCAGGATCTCCAATGTGTCTGTGAATGAGGCAATGTCTGCCTACAGTTTTTTGAAATTCTCCAGGTCAATTGAAGGAGCCAAAACTGATGTTTCATTTTGTGCGGTTTGGAGCTTTGTCCTCAATGTATGTACTGCTATTGGCAAATTCTCTTGGCATCGACTGTCTTTCTTGGACTTATCTATTGCATTTATAGCTGTGTCCACCTCTTCACTTGCTTGGTCAAGTCTCATCTTCACAGCATGTAGCATTTTTTGATTGTTGACTAACTCGGGCATTGTGTAGTTTACAAACGGTGTGCCCTGGCAATGTGGGATTTGGGTTGACGAAGATCAGCCTAGTTGATAGTGAAATCGTCCTTTATAGGGGCATTTTTTGTAGCCTTGCAATGATCAAGGGCAAAACCCTAGGCAAATGCAATCCCAAACTGCATATTGGGGGGTGCCTCCTGGTAAACCCAAAAGTGAAGGTTCAGAGCCTCTTGTAGAAGGTCCCGATCCCAAAGCCTTTTGGACTTCACCTCGAAGTCCTTTAACTTTCGTGTGGCTGACTGAACACAGTGAGCCATTCTCTTACCAGAAGATCATCTTTTGTAAGCCTTCGTGGGTTCTTCC
Source organism: Dipteris shenzhenensis (assembly GCF_047967505.1). Classification (NCBI taxonomy): domain Eukaryota; kingdom Viridiplantae; phylum Streptophyta; class Polypodiopsida; order Gleicheniales; family Dipteridaceae; genus Dipteris; species Dipteris shenzhenensis. Next base: position 11,739,019 of record NC_141601.1, on the reverse strand, counting down.
CAACCATACTAAGACCATAAACATCATGAAAATCTATAGCAGTACAAGAAAATCTCTTGGCTTGAAGGTGGATGATCGAGACATTCTTGTAGCACCCGCTCAAAGAGGCAGAGACATCCATTAAAAAAGAGAGTCAGAGCTGCAATATCTAAGCTAGAGGACCTACGAGAGAAAGTAAATGGAGGTAGAACTTAGAACCTATGAGAGAGAGGATTGAGCTGAGAGCTCAAGACCTATGAGGGAGAGCAAAAGGCGATAGCTTGAGAAGTAGTGCATAGAACCTGCCAAGGAGAGAATTGAGCTGAGCTTAGGATCTGCTAGGGGGAGGATTCAACTGGGCTGGAAGACCTGCATGGGAGACAAGGGAGATGAGGTAGATGACGTGTGAGGGATGAACCAATAGCTACAATAGTTACTGAAGTAGTGGTATCATGAAAGCTTACAAGCTTATGAGTATCATGGGACACATGTGCAAAATGTCCAATCATAATTTACATCGCTCATGGATATATGTCACAAGCAAGCACTTCTTGAAAAGTGCTAAAATTGTGTTTTCTTAGCACATGCTTTTAAGCACAAAAAGCATACTGACCAAATGTGCTACCACCCCATGCCTGATCACATCAACACCATCTAGAGTTGGGGCATATTCACTCTTATGCCATGCTTCATGTGCCTCCTTGCAATACATTCTTGAAAGCTTGGTAGCTTTGCCAATACCATCTCTGTCAGTGTAGGTGGAAAAAAATTTGGTTTTGTTTGGTTGCTACACATTTGAATAGCCCTAGAGAAACCATGGAACAGACCAACCCTGCTACTTTTTAACCTATGGACTATACTATGTAGCAAAAAACACTCTAGCAGCCTACATGAGCTCATGTATTTGGCCTACACTAGTGGCAAAGTGGCAAAAGGATGCAGCTATTTCTAGCCAATCAACTTTGCCATCTTTGTAGAGTGAGGTAGCCACAACCTTCACCATATGAATTCTAGAAACATTAAGAAGCAATACATATTTGATAGAAAGGTGGTTGACATGCCCAACAATTGAAATAACATGCATTTTGAAACCTAAGGTCTCTTGCAAAAGGATGAAGCTTCAATACACAAAACAGAAGCACCCTTGGTGGCTTGCCAAAAAGAGCATCTATCTCCACCCCATGATATGAAAGTATAACCAAGCTATGGGCAAGAGGGAGCTCAAGAGTTTGGGAGGAGATATCCTCCCACCAGGAAATAGAACAAGTAGTGGCTATGCACGATGCATATAGGATCTAATAGTAGCATGGAGTAAGAGAAGCAATAGTGAGTGGCTCTGCACGGTGTGGATAGGATTTGACACAACTGTTGTTGTGTTCAAGCAATATGGCATGGCGAGAGGAAGCCATCCAACTCATCCAAGTCACTTTAGTACCTCAAGTTTCTATTATAGATGACCTAGGCCATGTACCTTTGGACCTTGTGGTGTGGCAGGTGTGGAGGAAATATTGAACTACCTTATTCCTCCTCCCATTCGAGTCAGGTTCAAATGCAACTGCCTTATTCCTCCTCCCATTACCTTCGTGCTGCTTCACAATTCATTTATGGATTTGTGTCCAATGTGGGAATGAAGCCATCATCTGAGGATGTGGCCTTTGCCTCCAACTTCTGCGATGCCCTCAACAATGATATGTATGTGCAATATCATAAGGCACAAGTTGGGGAGATCATTGACTCTCTCATAATAGAGTATTTTTGCAAGCCATCACCCGTACTAATAAAAGCTTTGTGTATTCAAGCCTCAGCCTTATGCAAGAGACCCTAGGATCCAAAACGCTTTTATTTCCACATAGATTGGACACATTGACCATTTTTCTATCATATGCTAATAGGCAGATTTTGAGGACCCCAATGTTGAACTACTAGTGGTAGGAACAAAGAATGGGATAAAAAACTTAGAACATGATAGGTGACTTGTTTTTTTTAAAAGAGGCAACAAAAAGTAGTTGTTTTTGAGGAGCAGAGGAAGTTTGTGATTGTTCAAAGTTTGAAAGGAGCATGATGGTCCTACTTTGCACCGTACCAAGTTATTTCTTGGATATGAGAGCCTCTTTTGATTTTTGTTCTTGTATGTAGAAGCAATGTTGGTTGTAAGGGTCATGACTTCTGCAAGGTTTGTTGATGGAATATATGAGTTGCCAACCCTTTTCTAGCTCCTTGCCTTGAGAGGTGGAGATAGTTTCCTTGCACTCACAACCACTCTCATCAGGGTTGCTAGTACCTAGACTACCCGCTCTCCTGAGGAAGGATGGATCAAAGAAGACTCGGCATGGAACGAGAGAGCCCAATTGTGTTCTTGGTGGCCTGGTGTAGCTTGACATCTTCTTCAATCTAGCCCTTGCAAGCTCATTGCATGTTTGTGTGAAGATAGTGGGAGAGAGGGAAGGAGTCTCACTTGAGGCTTTCTCACAATCGCAATGGGGGAATACACACAAAGGTGGAGGCTGAAAACAGTTTTTCCTCTTCTTAGTTGTGAAAGCCAAAAGAACTCTATATGTGGGTCTCAAACCAAACTCAACTAACTAAGGTGGCATACTAACTGAGCCACGAACTAGTGTAGATAAGGATAGCTGTCATCCAGCTATTATTCGTGGGCGGTGTACCAACTGCATCTCCAGCTAACAAGTCAGTGACATAAGTACACAACGGTCACCCTGGCATATCGCGAGTGGAGCTCGATATCTCAACACTCCCCCTCGAGCTCAATCCCAATTCCTGCACACCAAGCAGGTCTCTGAACTTGCGTAGCGTCTCTGCGCCCAATGCCTTTGTGAATATGTCAGCTACCTGATCCTTTGTGCTGACATAAACTAGATCAATAAGACCTAGTAAAACCTTCTCCCGCACATAGTGATAATGCACCTCAATGTGCGTTGTTCTAACATGAAAGACTGGGTTCTTTGCCAAGTGTATACTGCTCATGTTGTCACAATAAATGACAACCGGCCCATCTGTAGACTGATGCATATCATAGAGTAGCTTATGCAACCAAGCTACCTCACATGCAGCCATTGTTGCACCCCTGTACTTAGCCTCTGTGCTCGACAAGGCAACTGTAGGCTGTTTCTTGCTGCTCCAAGTGACTGCAGCACTCCCAAAAGAGAACACATACCCACTGGTAGATCGTCTATCAGAAATACTACCAGCCCAATCAGCATCAGTGTATCCATGCAACTGTATCTGAACCCCAGCCTCATAAAATAGTCCATACTGCAATGTGGACTTCACATACCTGAGTATGCGTCTAGCCGCATCCAAATGCGGTTTCCTTGGAGCCTGCATAAACTGACTTACCAACCCAACAGCATAGCTCAAATCCGGCCTGGTAATAGTCATGTAAATCAAACTTCCTACTATGCGTCTGTACATAGTAGGGTCTTCCAGAAGCTCACCTGCATCTGCGCTCAGCTTCACATTCTCCTCCAAAGGACCTGAAATAGGCTTACAGCCTGTCATCCCATATTTGGACAGCATGTCCAGTCCATACTGCCTCTGCAAGAGCTGTATCCCACTTGGTGATCTAATCACCTCAATGCCCAAGAAATAACGCAGCTCTCCCAAATCCTTCATCTCAAACTTCTGCCTCAATAGCATTTTCACATGAAGGATATCTTCATCACTATCACCTGTGATGATCAAATCATCAACATAAATGACCAGCAGCATAATCCCTTTCTCTGTTTTTTTCACATAGAGTGAGAAATCTGCCTTGGAAATCTGAAAGCCAATACTGACAAGATACTGTCCTATCTTGTCAGACCATGCTCTAGGTGCTTGCTTCAAGCCATACAAGGGTTTCTTCAACCTGCAAACAAACTCAGGATGAATAGCATGAACATAACCCACTGGCTGCTCCATAAAGACCTCTTCTTGCAAATCACCATGCAAGAAGGCATTCTTTACATCCATCTGATGTAAAGACCATCCCTTTGATGCAGCCATAGCAATGGCTGCTCTTACAGTTGCCATCCTTGCAACCGGGCTGAAAGTTACTTCATAATCAATGCCATATGTCTGTGCATACCCCTTGACAACTAATCTTGCCTTGTATCTATTCACAGAACCATCTGCATTGTGCTTGATCTTATAAACCCACTTACAGCCAATTGCTTTAGGCAAAGGCACCAATTCCCATGTAGCATTAGCATCCAAGGCATCCATTTCTTCATCCATGGCTTTCTCCCATTTTTCATTTCCCATGGCTTGCTCAAAAGAAGTGGGTTCTGGTTCTTGTATCACTTTGACAATATAGGCATAGTGAATGGCTGTAAATCCATCATATTTCAGCCTATCCACAGAATACCTAACCCTGGTAGACCTGTGCAAAATAGGCTCACTTCCAGGTGCTCTCAAAACATCCCTGGTCTTCCTTACTCCAGGTGTAACAACAGAAGGAATACCCAACTCATCATCAATGCTCTGTTCTGAGCCACTGGATTCACCATCCACACAAGAGTGACCTACATTCACATCAAACATGGGCTGATCTACCTTCTCTTTTCCTTTTCATGATACCTGCGTACCACTCTCTGCATTGCTTTGAGGGGATTCTCCTGGTCTCAATCTGCCTGTCCATGGCGAAGTATGTGAACCACTGGTAGAGGACACTCCAGGTCCACTGATATTTTGTGATTGCTGCTGTGCATTCTGTGCAGCATTACCATTTTGTGCATCTACATCAATCATCACATTTACTGGTTTATACCAGCTGCTCATCTCATCAAAAACAACATCTCTGCTCACTGTAAACTTACGAGTAGAAGGGTTATAGCATCTATACCCTTTCTGCTGCAGAGAATAACCAATAAAGACGCACTTCTTAGCTTTTGGATCCAACTTAGACCTCAACTCATCTGGCACATGGACATAGGCAATGCAACCAAAAATTTTCAAATGAGAAATATTTGGTTTCCTACCAGTGTACATCTCCTTTGGCGTCATGCCATGTATTGCTGCAGTGGGAGTCCTGTTCATGATATAAACTGCTGTAGCAATTGCTTCAGCCCAATAATAATCTGGTAGATCTTTTTCATTTAGCATAGCCCGAGATACCTCTCCAATATGCCTGTTTTTCCTTTCTGCAATTCCATTTTGCTGTGGGGTATGACTGCATGAATATTGCTGCTTTATACCATGCTCTTGCAAGAACCTTGCAAACTCATTTGAGAAGTACTCTCCCCCTCCATCTGACCTTAGGCATTTTATTTGCAGGCCTGTTTCTTTTTCAACCATAGCTTTGAAAGCTTTGAAGTGCCCAAACACTTCACTTTTCTTCTTCATAAAATACACCCAAAGTTTTCTGCTGAAGTCATCAATAAATGTGACAAAATAGTGACAGCCACCAATAGATGCAGCTTTAGTAGTCCACACATCAGAGTGGATTAATTCCAATGGCTTTTTACTCTCTTGAACATGCCTAGGAAAAGGTTTCCTTGCCTGTTTCCCAAACTAACAGGCTTCACAAACCTTGTGCATTTCTGCAACCTTGAATTTAGGCAATCCTGCAACAATATTTTGGGCTTGCATTGATTTAAGTCACTGTATATTAACATGACCAATGCGTTTGTGCCAGATATCAATATCTGCAACTACACCGGTCCCATGTGCAAACATTGCTGCACTCAATTCAGGCATGTCTGCATCCAACGTAAACATCCTGCCCTTCTTCTTTCCTTTTGCTATCAAGCGACCATTATTTTTCATATCCTCAACAAAGCATCCATGAGGATTAAATCTGACCTGCAAGCCCTGCTCAACCATCTGACCAACAGAAACCAGGTTCTTGGTGATGTTCGGGACATGAAATACATCAGACAAGTATTTCTTTTTCCCATCCTGCATAGACAAAGGAATTTTGCCGATCTGCACAATAGGATGTGCAGTATCATCACCAGTCTCCACACATCCTGGTTTTTCCATTTTCCTTGCATCTTGCATCCATTCTGCATGACCTGTTATGTGGTTTGATGCACCTGAGTCAACATACCACACATCATTTTGTTCTTGTGCACTTGTCACAGAATTGGTCATATGCTGCACCATAAATAGATGCTCATTTCTGTCATCACCCTGTCTACTAGAGGATGCATAATTGCCTTGCTGCAATTTTCCATTCATAATGTCATTCTACTTTTTGTAGCAGTCTTTAGCCATATGCCCCATTTTACCACAGTAGTAGCATTCAACATTGCTGTTTGCATTTTGGCCTCTCTGCCATCCACCACGGCCTCTTTGGCTCCCCCTGCCTCTAGAGTTACCACGTCCTCCTGCATAGGACTGGTTTTCTTGCGTTTGCTGCATATTCTGATTTCTACCACGACCTGCAGATCGGCCTCCTCTACCTCTGCCTCTACCTCTGCCAGCATTTGAGTAGAAAACAGTTTCTTTTGAAGTTCCTGCTGAAGAAGATGCACCACCATTTCTCTGCTCTTCGGAAATTAGAAGAGCAATCAACTCCTCAAAATCAGGAAATTTTTCACGGACGGCAATGGATGTCCGGAACTGTGCATAATCCTTTCCTAGACCGTTCAAGGTCACAGAGACCAAATCGTCATCATCCACTGGCGACCCAATGGAAGCAAGTGCATCTGCAATTTTCTGCACTTTCATGTGGTAGTCATTTATGCTCAAATTTTCTCTCTGCACATTGTGCAACTCCTGTTTGAGTTGCATTTTCCTGGCTTGCGTATTTGTGCTATACATTTTTGCCAAAGTATCCCATGCCTCCTTTGGCGTATTTGCATCCTGAATATGCACAATCATGGAGTCCGAAATACTGATAGACAGCCAGTGCATAACTTTCCTGGCTCTCTCATGCCATCCTTTAAATGCGTGCATTTCCTGTTGACTGGGAACATTAGGAAGAACAGGTTCTTCTTCATTTCCTGTAATGAACTCCCAATAGCCTTTTCCCATCAAGAAATTCGTCATTCTAAACTTCCATGCCTGGAAGTTGTTCTTGTCAAGCTTTTCAGTGACAATTTGTGAAAGAGAATTAGATGCCATTACAGAGCACTGCAAAATATTCTGTCATTGCAAAAAACATAGCTTTTACCTCACACGGGCAGATCTGCAAAACTGACGAAAGTGGTATTTCACGACACAGTCACTTCCTAGTGACGATTTTGCATCAATAGGCAACAAGCATGAATTTGCAACTCCCAATGTCTCTGCGCACAGGCATACGATGCAATTTCTGCGGCAACTTTTCACCGACCTGCAGAACAGTGGTCGCACAGCAAAAACAGGGCCTTTTTCTGAGCGCCTGCGGAGAACTTCCGCCTCCAAAACGGGCCCTAAAATGACCTCGAATCAGAAAAATAAAGTCACCAGAGGCTTCGCCCTTACCCGCAGCATATAATGCCCTCTCGCCACACCGCGAAGGGCGTCTCAATCTGAGACAGTGCACTCTTGCACTTCCGGCTGTGCTACCTACAGAGATTTGCTCCCAAACTCGAAAAAGGAAAGCAACACTGGTCCTCTTACCAGGACACTGCGAACTTGGTTTGCTTTCTTGAGCTCCTTACCACAAACAAGGCTCTGATACCATGTGAAGATAGTGGGAGAGAGGGAAGGAGTCTCACTTGAGGCTTTCTCACAATCACAATGGGGGAATACACACAAAGGTGGAGGCTGAAAACCGTTTTTCCTCTTCTTAGTTGTGAAAGCCAAAAGAACTCTATATGTGGGTCTCAAACCAAACTCAACTAACTAAGGTGGCATACTAACTGAGCCACGAACTAGTGTAGATAAGGATAGCTATCATCCAGCTATTATTCGTGGGCGGTGTACCAACCGCATCTCCAGCTAACAAGTTGGTGACATAAGTACACAACGGTCACCCTTGCATATCGCGAGTAGAGCTCGATATCTCAACAGTTTGCAATTTGAGGATTGAACAGAGGAAATGAGAAGCTCATGACAATGAGGTCAAAAAATGCTACTATCTTGGACTGACAATCTTCTTCAATGCAAGTGCACGTGAATTGGAATTGTACCATCCATTGCCTAAGTGTGATCAAGGAACGTTGATCAAAGAAACAATGGAGAAAGAAGGCGTTGTCCCATGCACGTTGTTGTGCTAAATTGAGTTCAAACAAGATCCAACATCTTCAATGCAAGTCCAAACGAATTGGCATTGTCCCATCCGTTGCCTAAGTGTGATAAAGGAACGTTTCTCAAAGGAAGATGGAGAAAGAGATCGGTGGCTTGCAGCAGTAAGAATTGCAATAGCTCAAAAACAATGTAGCCATTGTATAGGCAATAGCCATATAGAAATATGTAACAATCTATGACCGATTGCAATATGAGGCACACATTAGAGGGGCGATGAGAATGGATGCCACTTGATCCTCCTTGCTAACATCTCTCCTAGAAGACTATCGCAAGTAATGAAGTTGTGAGTTCACTTTGATGTGCTGCCCTAGGGAATCCCAGTAAACATCATTAATGCCTTCATACTCATCATCAAGCAATTATTAATTCAACAAGAATAGCTTCCCCTGTGGAGCCTCTGTAACTACTTAGTAGATATATCTAGAATAAAGTAGTTAGTGTAGGAATACAAATTATCCACATCGTTCACATGAGGAAGGAGCTGACCTTTGTAGAAGAGATCATTGATAGGTGATAGGGGAAGCTTGCATGCCGGAGCCACAACCCCCTAAAAACACATGCTGAATGCAAATTCTTGGAGCTCTAGAGAATGTGAGAAATTGATACTTTGAACACTAACAAGGTTATATCCATGTCAAAGAGGAGGTCATGATCATCAAAATTGTGAGGAATTATTTCATCTTTGAAGCAAGAAAATGTAAAGGACTCTAGGAAATTCACTAAAATGATGACTAATGATTGTTGATTTCCCAGAACTTAACCTCTTCCATCCTAAGTTTGAAGCATGCTGGAATAGAAGTAGAAGCAATTAAACAACCGTCCCAACAATTAAATAGTTAAAAAATACTTATGTGTCCACCATACTCGTGCATTCAATTTGATTTCATTGCATTGCATTGCACAAAGTATGATAATGATTCAATGTTGATAATGCTTCACTAGTGTAGCCCATGCCCTTTTTATTTAGAACTTTACTTTAGTGTTGACAATGCTTCATTAGTCTTCTTGATTATATGTGATGAATGTCCTACTTGACCTAATTCTAGCTATGTTTTTTGGTTTTCTGTCTATAGCAACTCATGCCACTAGACCGTTCGCATGCCTAGTCAGCAGTTTTCTACCCCACCTTGCTATGCCCTATTTTGGCTCATATTGATTCTAGGTAGGTATTTTTTTCCCTTTTTTTCCTTGTGGTATTTAATTAATGTTAGACTTCATTATTGTAATATGGACGCACTTTCATTGGAAAAGAAATATGGCACTTATGCTTTAATATTTATGACCACTATTGGACAGTTATGATTTCATTATTCTACTTTTTGGGATTCAATTGGAAGTATATTTGTTGGAGGGGATGTACTAGTTTCTCTAGTTCCTCTCTCACAATCGCCTCATAAATTCTCTGCTTCATCTCAAACTAGAAGTGTGCTACTAGTAGTCAGTGTACTTATTAGTCCTCCATCCTCCTCCTCCAAGGTTCCCGCTCCATGAAAATGATGAAGAGTACAATATCTTGAAGCTGTTATGTGCACTTCCAATTGTGAGAAGGGTGATTCTTGAATGCATGTATACACAATGTTTTCATGGTGCTGATTAGTCACTTATTTTTGAAGATTTTGTTGAGGATTACATTGTGGAGGGTTTCAACAAGTGGTTATGCATAATAAATTGGTCTTGGTATACTAAGGCTCTGTGGGATCCTGTTTGGATCTTGTTTAGGATACTATTTGGATCTTGGTGTTTCCTTTTTGTGTTTCATCATGGTGAAGATTCTAGTGTTTTGAGGGACCCAAGGGGAAGACCCGGAGTCTTATCTTCGGGATTTTGTTTGAGGATGCCAGCTTTCTGGATGGTCCATGAAGGATCGGGCAGAGATTTTGCCTACTTTTCTTGAAGGTGTAGCCTTGAGTTGGCATGAGGCCTTGTCGGACTCTACCAAGGAGGATTGGGACCAAGTGGTGGGCTGCAATGGAGTAGAGATTTGGGGCAGTGGAGTCGCCAAATGCTTTGATGTTGCAGTTGGACCAATTTTATCAAGGAGAAGGTGAGATGGTCTCTGCGTTGGCAATCTGATATGAAACTTTATGGACAAAGTATGAAAGGGCAGCTTTGCAAGCTATGGCATCTACATCATTGGCCCCTGGCTTTGGAGCCTCGTCTTCGCTCAAAAGTAATGAGTAAAGATCCAAAAACATACGTGGAGGCACTTCGCATTGCGACCAAGAAAGAATCTTCTCTAAAGATCAGATCCTCTTTTGTGTCTTCAATAGCTTCAAATTCTAAGGTGGAGGTAATGGGGACTCCTCAGGTACCAAAGTCCTCTGAGTTAGATCATAATATCTCCCAATTGATGACAGAGTTTGTTGATTTGAAATTACATTTGGTTAATGCACGACAACCTAGAGCACCAAAGAGTGAAGATAGGTCTTGAGATAAGAGTGGGGTCACTTGCTATGAATGTAATGAAGAAGGTCACTATCACCTCGAGTGTCCTAGATTGAGAAAGAAAGAAGAAAAACAAGTATCATTGTTAGAAGCTTCTTTAGGGGATGAGGAAAGAGAGGTAATGATGGCTAAACGGGGGCGTGGTAAAGCAAAAGAAGAAGAAGAAAGCAAGGAAGAAGTAGATGAGGAACATCAAGAAGAGGACACCATAGTAAGAAAAAGAAGGCATCTAGAAGGAGAATTAGCTAGTCAGACTTTCCTTTAGGACAAGGCATTGGAAACTATGACTTGTTGTCCGACCTTAAAGAAAAGGAAGCTCATATCACCTTTGGTCAATTACTTGCTTTATCTCCAAAACTACGGAAGGAATGGGGAAAGCTAGCAAGCACAAGAGTGTCAAAGAAGAAAATGAAGAAAAGTTCCATTCCTGTTCTTCAAAAGGTAGATATAGATGTTGGTGATGATGTACTTGTGGTTGATGTGATCATTGATGCCTTGGATTCTTCCAGATTTATGCTTAATTAATATTGCTTGGTGGAGGTGGTCGGTACACTCTCCTTCTAATTTCCTCCTTCTTGGGCATGGGTCATGGTCACTCCCTTTCTTCATTATGTACTCCTTTCTATCCTATATGGAATTTAGTAACTTTCACATATTTCATACTATATTATTAGGGGAAATCTTTGTAATATCTTCGCGACTTTTCCATTGACCCATCCTAGCCTATAATTGAGTACATTATTGCTCTATATTTGTTGGAATACTGAAAGGAAAGAGTAGAGTGGACACAAACTCAGAATACTTGCTTATGGAATGAAGAAAAATGAGGTCCTTAAGTAGGCACCTCATACAAGCTCACTGACATCACTGATGACTTTAGAGCTCCACAATCATCTCCTCAATCTGCTCCTAGATTCTCTCAATCATCCTATGTGGCTCTCCACCACCTAACTGTGCTTATGGGCACCTAACTGTGCCTCTAGCACTCACACATAGAAACATAAGGTGTGCCTGAGGCATACACCTTGAGATATCCCAACAAACCCCCCCTCAAGGAAATGCCTCAGGCTATGTCAAGGATACATCTAGTCTCATAGTTTCTCATGCCATCTCATGGTGGTCAAGGATAAATCTATGGCTAGGTTCTCATGCTAGCGAGGGTTCCCTTGGGTGTAAGGTAAACAAAAAGGGATACAAAAAGACCTTCCAATGGTTATCTCCCCTGCATGTACATGCACACAATGTCTGCAGGAGGTACCATGGAACAAAACATACACATGGCCTACATCATAAGGTGACCAAAGGTGTTTACAAAACACAATAGTTTATTTTCATTCATTTTGGAGGACTATCCAGGCTAAGTACCGTGACATAAAAAGAGAGATCTGGAGCATACATAGAGATGTGTTTAAAATGCATAATCTTCAAAGGATGCCTCATCTTGTGGAGGCTCGTTAACTGTAAGTAGATTTGCATTTTCTGTCTTTGCTTTGGCTCTGCAAAACTTCTCATTATGGTTGTTCTTGCCACAGTGCTTGCATGGATTAACTTTGAAGCAGTCCTTTGAAAGGTGATTTGTCTTTCCACAGTGATTGCAAGGAGTATACTTGCCCTTCTTGAATTTCATAACATAAGCAGTGTCATTGCCTTTCCTTAGCTCCATATGCCTTTCTTCTTCTTGGAGAGCAGAGATAATGCCTTCAAGGTTAGGATTGGGAAGATTCTTCAAAGTGCTAATAATGTGATCAAAACTTTCAGGCATACTCTTAAGTAACATTGCCATAGCATCATCACGGGTGATAGGAGAGTTGATAGAAGCTAATTGAGTCATAAGACTCCGCATATAGTTGACATGAGCTGCTAAAGTAGTATCACTTGCCATCTTTAATTCAAAGAAAGAGATCTTAAGTGATAGTTTAGAGATGTGAGAGCTTGCACCAAAAATCATGTCTAGCTTCTGCCAAGCTTCCGAAGGAGACTCCAAGTCAGAGATATGGTGTATATAATCATCACCCAAAGCAAGAGCAATGATACCATATGCCTTTTCTTCTCTTGCTGGATCCCTTGCCGGTCGTGTCGGAGTTGAAGATTGTCCAGCATTGGAGGCCGTAGAAGAAGCGGTAGGAGTAGGTTTGACAAGTCCCCATAAGTTCTCCCGCATCAATGCAAATTTCACCTTCATTTGCCATGTATGGAAGCCCTTTCCATTGAACTTCTCAAGATTAAATATGGTAGCCATGAGAGGGTCTAACCCATATATTGGGCAGTGTCTATCTCTCTTACAAGGCAAAAATAACTGAAAGACTTCCAAAATATGAGCACTTGATGTAGCAAATAGTAGTGACTAGATTTCAAACAATGATGCTTCTTCTTACATGCTTCATAGAAGTGGATGAAATAAACACTTTCCAATCAAAACCAGGTCTAGCAAGTCAAAACAAAACTGAAGCAACACTTGTAGTGAAGTTATTGAAAACTTCAAAAGACCAGAAATGCTAGAGTAGCATTTTATGTAGCATCATTTTCAAAAGCTTGTCAAAACTAGAGAGCTGAACTTGGAGGGCTTATAGCACACCAAAAGAAAGGGGGCTTTCTGAGGTAAAAGAAAGCTGGTATACCACAGTAGAACCTCTGGGAAGAAGAGGCAAAAAAACGCGTCAGGTCGCCTTCTCCTTCTTCAACAAAGTCGACTGGTTTTTCTCTGTTTTCTCCTTCAATATGCAGCCATTGCTGCTCAGATTTCAGCACAAGGTAGCTCTAGGTATGGAGAAGCTTGCCCTGAAAGGAATTAGAGAAAGAAGGAGCAGGCGTAGAGAAAACGCAGCAAGAAAAATCGACGAAATTCGTACAATGGCGACCAGCGGAGCTTGAAATTCTTCAATTCCTTGCAGCCCGAAATTTGTCCCAACAAGAGGGATCTCCAGCTGGAAGGGCGTGGGAAATGGGTGAGAATCGGAGGAGAACAAGCTCAAGCAAATTTTTGGAAGAAGAGGGAGAGATGGTGAAGAAGAAGAAGAGGAAGAAGATGATGATGTGGCAGAAATGGGCTCAAGGGGGATCAAATGGATCTGATACCAGGTTGGAATACTGAAAGGAAAGAGTAGAGTGGACACAAACTCAGAATACTTGCTTATGGAAAAGGGATATCTCAAGGTGTATGCCTCAGGCACACCTTATGTTTCTATGTGTGAGTGCTAGAGGCACAGTTAGGTGCCCATAAGCACAGTTAGGTGGTGGAGAGCCACATAGGATGATTGAGAGAATCTAGGAGTAGATTGAGGAGATGATTGTGGAGCTCTGAAGTCATCAGTGATGTCAGTGAGCTTGTATGAGGTGCCTACTTAAGGACCTCACTTTTCTTCATTCCATAAGCAAGTATTCTGAGTTTGTGTCCACTCTACTCTTTCCTTTCAATATTCCAACAATATCTACAATGGAATTTGTTTAATGGTATTGTACAATTAATTTATGGCTAGAAAATGCAAATGAATTTGATGTTGTGATAATAAACATCAAGTTTATGTAGATAAAAAATGGATCTAATTGTATATATGTGAGGAATGCTATTGGTTAATTGAGATATATGGGAGAGCATCCATGCCCTGGGGTGCCAACTCAATATGTAATATGTTACTTACCCTCGTCCAAAATCTAGGGTATGGGGGGACAACATCCATATTTAATATGCATGGACTTCTTGAAAAAATTTCAAATTTGCAAGGGAAAAATATGAAAATTTCATGTCCCCCCACTCTTAAAACATAAGGTATATACCTTGAAAAATATGCAAGATTTTAAGATTTGTACATATTTTACATAATATGTGAGGCCCAAGGGAGGGGGTGGGGGCGTCTTTTGGATGAGGGGGGGTAAAACAAGAAATACACTAAAATATGAAGACCCATCTCCTTTCAAATTGATGTAACTTTTTTATGTGTTACCTAAATTTCAAGGTGTAAAGACATATTTGAAGCTCTTTTAGTGTAGAACACAACCATGTGAGTTTGAATAATTTCTACTTATGGCATATTGTTAAATTCATCTCATACTCAAGATTTTGATGGGTTTTCTTACAAAAGGGAGTTGGCGCCCCAGGATCCATTCATAGAATTGTTAGATATCAATGCTCCACTCTTGTGTAACTATGCAGGAATCAACTAACTCTACTTGTAAGCCTCCCATATGAGGAGAAGGCATTTGAGTAGCTAGGTTATCCGGTAGGTCCCGGTTTGGACACCAAATGGGGGCCATGTGTGGCCTGATGGCTTGACAGCTTTAGATAGAGTTGGCACACTAACAACTAGGCTACATGCAAGTGCGGGAAGGCATCCATGACTGACCGCACTGAGGGTAGATGAAGCATTTCTCGAGGCAGCCCACTCTTAGGTTACGAGGCCCGTTTGGAGCTCCAGATGACCTCGGATGGCTCTGGGTCGAACGGAGTCTGTAGGTTAGTTGCTCTATTCTATGCCATGGTTCTAACATGTGGTTGGTGGCCTATTTCGGGACCAACCTCGAGTCGGCCATTTTGGGCCGACTGGGTCGGCTCCCAATTGGGTCTAATTGACTACGACTGGTGGCTATATAAGAGCAAGCCCGTGAAGCCCATATTTATCACTGGCTACAGCAACCCTGATTCCTTAGCATCCAACCTCCATCCTCTACTATTTCCAGCACGCCATTGAAGCTTCTCACATAGGAGTGCATGGCTGGGAGGCAGCGCCATCTTTTGTATCAGTTTTATAGTAATCAAATTTTTGATTCTCCATACTATCTACTTTTCTCTCTTGCATACAAGATCTTGTTATCTATTGAGCATAGATGTTGTATTGTTTTCTTACAAGAATGTCCTTTGTAGCTCATGTTTTTTTCATCTCTCAAATGCGTCTCTATTCTCCATCTAGAATTCTATATGCTTTGCCTCATTTCTCTCCAAAAGTTTTACATGAGATTTAGGGATATTACTTTAATATCTAGATTGCCTCTATTCACTTACCTATCTCGATATAGTTTGTGAACTTTCCATGAAAAGGGATAAGCATAGAGTAGTTTGTGATTTCAGCTTGTCCTTTAGCATAAAGAGATATTCTATACACTTATGCTATGCTTATGTGATATGTTATGCACTTATCTTTGGACCTAGCAAGTAGCTTTTAAATTGCGATGATAAATGTAGAAGAAAAAGACTGTCATATTGTGCATAAATTTTCCCATTTGGAATTATTGGAGCATGGACTTGATTGCATGTTGTGGGACTAGACAACATAGTATGCTATTCTTGACATTTAGTAAAAAATAGAGAAATTGTTTTGTACTTTGTAATTATTTTTGTTGATTTCATGGTGTGGATATTTACATATTGTAATGTCATTTTTCTTTGACATAAACAACACCAACATGGTGATGAAACATTTGAATATACATTTTTTTCTTTTTGAATTAGATCTACTTAAAAGTGAACTTATGAGCCCCTTGTATATGTCTTACATTCCATGGATTGTTATATTTGGGCATCTCAATGGGTGTATCCTGATGTTGTACCTATTGATTTATTGATTCCACCATTGAAAGTGCAAAGGGTAATCATGACACAGTAGTTACCAACATCAAATTTTGCTATGAAGCTTATCATTTGCATGTGTGCTATTTGTTTATCATGTGCATGTGTTTATATTAATATCAAACCTTCCTATATTTATTCTATGTACTCATGTTATGCACTTTTGTTACATTGTGCTTGCTATGCTATTCTAATGTGATTATTCATATGTTATGCTATATGATATTCCTGTTTTATACTATTCATTTGTGATGAATCCTATTCTTGTGCTTATGAAATTAACTTTCTATGCACTTATGCTATGCTCATGTGATTGATCACTCTTAAATTATACAGTTACCTTCTATGCACTTATCTTTGGCCCTAGCAACTATCTTTTAAATTGAAATGATAAATATTGTAGAAGAAAAGACAATCATATTGTGCATAAATTTTCTCATTTGAAATTATTTGAGCATGCACTTGATTGCATGATTGTGGGGGTAGACAACATAGTATGGTATCCTTGACATTTAGTTGAAAATGGAGAAATTGTTTTGTTCTTTGGAATGATTTTAATTCATTTCATGGTGTGGATATTATATATTGTAACAACACCGACATGGTGCTAATACCTTTGAATATTAGATTTCTTATTCTCCAAACTTAGGTCTTCTTAAATTAAAATTTTGATCCCATTGTATATGGCTTACATTCCATGGATAGTTATATATAAGGGTATCACAATGGATGTATCAAGCTTGGTGTTGTCCCTATCCTATTACCTATCTCGATGTTGTCTCTAAACTTTCCATAAAAAGGGATATTCATAGAGTGCTTTAGTGATACTCTACTAAATGAAACGTGCTCACTTTTGGTTCATGATTTATTGAAGGAAACAATTTATTTTGGGGAAAGAAACCATGCTCTAAAATGCTTTAATTTGAGTCCACCATTGAGAGTCAAAAGGGTAATCATGACACTGTAGCTACCAACATCATCATGCCAGTGATCATGAGTTTGGGGTACTAATTTTGTTCAACATAGTGCTTGGAAGTAAATGGCAATCTTTGTAGACATATGCGTGCATTCTTATTTCAAGGTTTGAGAATCCTATAGATTAGCATTCATAGCACTCATTTATTGTTGTATAGTTGCAGGTGTGTTATTGTAAATTCTTGATATGTGATAATTTTGCATATGATTTTTCTAATGGTTTTAATGAGGGGCCATCTAGTTCACAGGCTCAGATTAGCATTGAGTCAGAATCAGATTGTAATTTAACAATGACTTTTCATGAGGGACCATCTAATTCCCACAATCAGATTAGCATGAAGCTGGGAATAGACTTTAAGAACATATCAGACTCTTAGAATTTTCTGACGACCAAGAAATTACCCCATGGCAACTAGCTAATTGCATGTCATGGCTAGATGATGATGTATATGACCGCCTATGTTAGGCTGGGCTACTACTAAGCTGGGTGCATGTGCCACCATCCTCCCCCCTCATCCCATTGAATTATTATGATCTTGGTTCTGATGTGACTGAGAAATCATCCCATGGCAACCATCTAATCGCACGTCATGGCTAGACGATGATGTATATGACTGCTAGGCTGGGCTACCAGCAAAATCCAGCAGGTGGATTATGTGCTCTTAGTAGTAGTGATAGGCACCTAGAGTTGTAAAAAATAACATAAGAGACAAAGGGGAAAGGAGTGGGAGGGCGGTAAGTCTAGCTATATAAAGACCTAAAGGGCAGAGAAATAATTCACCCCACCCAAGAAAATCCCTCTCCTACCCCCTTCCATGCTCTCCAAGCCCCTTCCACCCCTATGATGAATCTTCTACTGCAACCTTGATGCCTTTTCATAATGGTGCCCAAGTCATGGGATCCATTGTTTGCCTTGGCTCTCCATCCTGCAACAATCCACCAGCCATAGCCATGACCAAGGGAGTTGCAGGATGGGGAGCCAAGGGAAATGGGTCATCATTATTCCGTCAGGCGGTGCTGGGAGAGAGCTCAACTTGGTGATGAGCCTCACGTAATTGAGCACAACGTTTAGCACTGGGGAAGGAGAACTCAACTTGGTGAGATGAGCTCATTGAGAGCATGTGTGCATGTGCTGGAACTCACCACCAGATTGAGCTCCTTGTCCATTGTCAAATGTTGTGTGCTTCATTGAGCTCACCGACAAGTTGAGTTCTCTCTCCCAGTGCCTTGAAAGAAGTTGCTATGAAGAAGGTTATGTTCAATTACGAGGTGCTCTTATTGTCCCCTGCATACGAGGAGTTTTGGGTTAAAATTGTAAGAAATTCCTAACTACAATAGCACTACGAGGTGCTCGTATTGTCCCTTGCATATGAGGCACCAGGTCAAAAGTGTAAGAAAGTGCTAATAAGGGCAAAAAGTGACACCAGGTTCTTCCACCATAGTGGTGGTGTTGACAACTGCTAAAAGTGTTTAAAGAAGTGTCACAAAGACAAAGTGCTAGCATCTTTGGATGTAATCTATTTTGTTAAATGTTTGCTTCGGATGTAATTTATTTTGTTTCAACTTGGATGTAATACTATTATTGTAAAAACTATTGGATGTAATTTATTGTTTCAATTTCAATGTAGTACCATTATCACCAAACCCATTGTTGTTGTTACTTCGGTAGTGAAAGTGGCTCTAAAGAAGCACAAATGGCATATTTCTACCCTCATTTACATTTTATTGCAACCATAGGGATCGTAGCACAAGAAACTCTTGAAAAAACTATTGTTATTGTAGTGAACATGGTTCACAAATGCCCTCATTTAGGATTTACTACAACCAGTGCGATTGTTGCACAAGTGATTGTTGCAGAAGGACTAATATAGCTCTACAATAGGACTACATTTTCCTTAGCTTGGAACTAAAATAGCTCCAAGAACTAGCAGAAATTGTTGCACAAGGACTAGCAGTACTAAAATAGCTTCAAAATAGAAGTATATTTTCCTTGGTTTATACTTATAATAACTACAATAAGTAGCACGGTCGTTTAGACCTATAATAACTCTAATAACCAGCATGGTGATTGCAAGGCAACTATCATAAATTGCAAATGTCTACATTTTACTTAGCTTAGAACTGAAATAGCTCCAAGAACCAGTGCGGTGGTTGAGAAATTGTTGCACAAGGAGTAATACAACTAAAATATCTCCAAAATAAGACTATATTTTCCTTAGTTTGGAACTAAAATAGCTCCTTAGCTAGAAGTTTCAAAATTTTGACTACACAAAATATAACCTTTTTTTGAAAAAGTTGCAATTTCAATGAATTTTTGAGGGAATCTTAAAACAAGTACCATTGTATTTACCCAAAATAGATGCTACAGTATTTAGACCTAAATAAGGTCCTCATAAATTTCTATAACCATGAAATTGAATTTCAAAGAATTTAATGTATAACAACTTTTTAATTAATAAGCAGATTATTGAGTCAAGTGTAATTATTTTATAATTGTTGGTGTAGATTGCAAAGGAGATGGCTATAGAGTTGTTTTTTTTGGGATAGAGGTGCTTTTATGTTACAAAAGAGACATAGTTGCATTTGTTAAAATCCATGATAGTGATTCAAATTCCATTTGCCATTTTAGAAGACTTGGTGAAGATAAATTGATATTTGTATTGAATATTCTTAGAATGCATGTTGAGTAAAGCATGATATGGAGATATGGAAACACTTGCAGATGTTATGCCCTATAATACATCCAAAAAAGCTTTTATCACATGGGTCTGAGATAATCTTATCTAAAAGATGTCATCAAGAATATAAAGTGCACGCTTTTTGGATATTAGATAGGAGACATTTTTAAAAATGAAGCCATTTACAAATAAGGATGTAGTAGAAGGAAAATTATTGGGATTTGAATAATTGAAGCAGCTGTCATATGCAAATATCAGAATCATGGAAGCAACTGAGTGATGGAATGGATAATAACACAACCTCCTTGGATGGTCTTATCTATGAGGTCAACAGAGTCATGAGATGGAGCATGCAATTATAAAAAATTATAATGAGGCATGTGGTTTTCAATGCCCACATACCAAGCTCTATGATTTCAATGTTGATTCTTCTATACTCAAGTATAGAAAATATCTTATCAAAGGAGGATATCAGGTCATTGACAATTTAAAAGTGAAAATTCTAGAAATTATGTCTTATCGAGAGTGGATGAATTCATGCACATTGGGAAAGGAAAAGGTATCATTAACGATATCTTATTAGGCATGGATGACTTTGTGAATATTGACAAGCTAAGTGAAGGAAGTTGTGGTGTTGTGTGAAGACCATGCAAGGAGTGTCAATGAGCAATGCCTATCATGAATGGATGAGCTCATGCATATTGACAAACTTAGTGAAGGAAGTCATGGTGTTGTGTGAAGGACATGCAAGGTCTATAAATGAGTGATGTTGTCTCAAGAGTAGATGAGTTTCAAGGTTCTCAACACTCCTAAAGCACATTTAATGAAAAAGGATGCAATTACAAATCAAGAAATTTTTTAAACCTTATGTCCAAACATTAAAAAAGGCTCTTCATTGTATCCAAAAGCAAGGATTAAACCATGAAAGGATTATTCAGTATTTGACTTTAAAAAAGACATGATAAAGGATGCAACATGCAATGGATATAATGTGACAAACAATTGTGAGGCAGAGAAGAGTGAAAATACAAACAATAATGTATATGAGGAACCAAAATGGACATATGGATGCATTGAAGTGGAAGCAAGTCCAAGGAAATCTAGAAAAGTGACCAAAGTGATGAGTGAGGATCATATGGTCAATGCATTGGAGCTTAAGTGACGTAAATGCATATGTATCATTTCATTGACTTGCTTGATATTATGACATATAGACAAAATGTGGAAAACCTCCTCACAAGATTTTCTTTCTTTCTTTAAAATGACAAGAAACGGCCTTCAATACTAAAGATAAATCCTCTTCTAAATGGAAAGAGTATTTGCAATAATGCATATTGAACTATTAGGGGAATGGAGCATATTGGGATTTCTTTAATGAGGCCAAAGGAGTAGAATTCAACATTCATGGTAACAAAAGGAAGTATAGAACAAGTAACACAATTGTAAGTGTAGAAGCACATCTGAATGATTTCATACAGGAAAATGCTTTAACTCAACCCCATTTGTCTCATAAAATTCCCAATGGTGAAGAGGTGAGAAAAAACACACCATCCAATGGGCTTAAGGAAGTAATAATTATTTAGATCTATTTAAGAGAAACTTAGGGAAAGAGGGCATTCCATGGCATCAACTTATACGTTTCATACTCTTTGGTAGAAGAACATCGCACATGTAAAATCCCTAAAAATGCAAAAAAGTCAAAATAACACCATATTAGAGAATTTGGGAAAATCCTGATAATTTGGGAACTTTTGAGGGGTTGTAATTATGTAACATTCAATGTTTTTCATTGATTTTTCCCATAGATTTGGCAGTCCATCCAAATCTTGCAAATGTGCGTGGTTTGCATCAACATAAATAAAATGTCAAATGTTGAGGTTTCGACCAATGCATGGTATTTTTTGAGGGGTTGCAATTACAATGCATTGAGTGCACTCCATTGACTTTCTCCCTGGATTTGGCGGTGTATATGAAACTCACAATTTGGAGTGTGCCTGTTCTGCATTAGCCGAGAAAAAAACATCATATGTTTGAGTTTAACGAAGCAATTTTTGCCTCTTCTCGAAAAAAGGTGGTGTTCAAAAACACCATTTTAGTTTAGTTGGAGAAAAAGTAAGAATGCAACACTAGTCCTTGATATTTTGTCGAGTGTGTAGAACTTGCAACCACAAAGCAATGGTCTACAAAAAAAAAGATCAATGTCATACCTTCCAAATATTTGTCAGTATATTCAATTAAATTATCGTTGTGCAAGGAAAAAAAATTCATGCTTTTCAAGTACCTTCACTCCATTGTGGAGTCAGCATCAGAGTCAGAATCTGTTCTATGAGACAAATTGGATAAAGCTCGCTTGCATGCAATGGTTGGTATCTTCACCTTGATGGGGAGGTTGCTGCTCTTCGAGGAAACCTTCTTTGAGAGGTTACATTTTGGAACCCATGACCATACAATAGCATCAATAGATTCCCAACGTGGAGGATCACCTTTATTGCACATCCAAATCTTGTTCCAACAATCTGCATACACCTCCTCAACATGGATGCTTTTATCGAAGCTATGCTAATATATTAATATAAAATCTTGGCGAAAGTTTTCAAGATGATTTTTTTAGTTTCACAAAATTAGTTTAACACAGTACTTTTTTATATATTTTCTTGTAAATTTTGAAGGAAAAAATGTAAATCTTGGCGAAACTTTAAAATTTTTAACATAAAACTTTTAAATCCTAGCGAATATTTCAAACATTTATTTTTATTAGGGCATACAAACTTTCCACACTGATATAAAATTTTAGCTTCTTAACGAAACTAGCTTGAAAAAATCATCCATGCTCCTCAATTTGTGCATTGTGTCTTTTGCATATAGGTGCCCAATATTGTATGAAAACCTTCTTGAAATTTTTAGATTTATTATCCTTCTGTACATTAGTTTGAGCAATGCCTAGCCAAATTGGGTAAATTTTTTCTACTGATCGGACCAAAAGAAAGTGTCCTTTTTGTACATCAACCATTAGATCAAATGATTGTTTTGGCTTTTTCCTTTGAGGTCCACAGTAGTGATCATTCAACTCTTCAATTCCTTGAAACTCATCGTTTTCATTATCAACTGCTTGCACACAATCAATATGTTGCATCTTTGGCCAAAATCTCTCGTACATGCCCTCGACACTGTTGTTTGGTTTATCAAGCTCATCAATCATGTTCTTCTAGTACTTCACTACCGGCTTGTATAACTTTGTGAAAGATGCTTCTGGACCTTGTAGGTGCACCCATTTTTCCCAAAAGCGTACATACTCCTTGATACCAACTATCACATCTAAGTGATCCTTCACATACTCAAACATGGTTATGTTGAGATATCGAGCTCCACTCGCGATATGCCAGGGTGACTGTTGTGCATTTATGTCACCGACCTATTAGCTGGAGATGCGGTTGGTACACTGCCCACGAATAATAGCTGGATGACAGCTATCCTTATCTACTCTAGTTTGTGGCTCAGTTAGTATGCCACCTTAGTTAGTTGAGTTTGGTTTGAGACCCACATATAGGGTTCTTCTATTTCTTTGTACTAGAGTTCTTTTGGCTTACACAACTAAGAAGAGGAAAACTGTTTTCAGCCTCCACCTTTGTGTGTATTCCCCCATTTGTGATTGTGAGAAAGCCGCAAGTGAGACTCCTTCCCTCTCTCCCACTATCTTCACATGGTATCAGAGCCTTGTTCGTGGTAAGGAGCTCAAGAAAGCAAGCCAAGTTCGTGGTGTCCTGGTAAGAGGACCAGTGTTGCTTTCCTATTTCGAGTCTCGGAGCAAATCTCTGCAGGTAGCACAACCAGAAGTGCAGGAGTGCACTGTTTCAGATTGAGACGCCCTTCGCGGTGTGTCGAGAGCGCAGTATATGCTGCGGGCGAGGGCAAAGCCCTTAGTGACTTTATTTTTCTGATTTGAGGCCGTTTCGGGGCCCGTTTTGAAGGCGGAAGTTCTTCGCAGGCACTCAGAAAAAGGCCCTGTTTTTTGCTGTGCGACCACTGCGCGGCTAGTCGGTGGAAAGGTGCCGCATAAATTGCATCGTATGCCTATGTGCAGAGATATTGGGAGTTGCAGATTCATGCCTGTTGCCTATTGATGCAAAATCGTCACTAGGAAGTGACTGTGTGGTGAAATACCACTTTCGTCAGTTTTGCAGATCTGCCCATGTGAGGCAAAAAGCTGTGTTTTTTGCAGTGACAGAATATTTTGCAGTGTTCTGTAATGGCATCTGATTCTCTTTCACAGATTGTCACTGAAAAGCTTGACAAGAACAACTTCCAGGCATGGAAGTTTAGAATGACGAATTTCTTGATGGGAAAAGGCTATTGGGAATTCATTACAGGAAATGAAGAAGAACCCGTTCTTCCTAATGTTCCCAGTCAACAGGAAATGCAGGCATTCAAAGGATGGCATGAGAGAGCCAGGAAAGTTATGTACTGGCTGTCTATCATATTTCGGACTCCATGATTTTGCATATTCAGGATGCAAATACGCCAAAGGAGGCATGGGATACTTTGGCAAAAATGTATAGCACAAATACGCAAGCCAGGAAAATGCAACTCAAACAGGAGTTGCACAATGTGCAGAGAGAAAATTTGAGCATAAATGACTACCACATGAAAGTGAAGAAAATTGCAGATGCACTTGCTTCCATTGGGTCGCCAGTGGATGATGACGATTTGGTTTCTGTGACCTTGAATGGTCTAGGAAAGGATTATGCACAGTTCCGGACATCCATTGCCGTCCGTGAAAACTTTTCTGATTTTGAGGAGTTGATTGCTCTTCTAATTTCTGAAGAGCAGAGAAATGGGGGTGCATCTTCTTCAGCAGGAACTTCAAAAGAAACTGTCTTCTACTCAAATGCTGGCAGAGGTAGAGGAGGCCAATCTGCAGGCCGTGGTAGAAATCAGAATATGCAGCAAATGCAAGAAAACCAGTCCTATGCAGGAGGACGTGGGAACTCTAGAGGCAGGGGGAGCCAAAGAGGCCGTGGTGGATGGCAAAGAGGCCAAAATGCAAACAGCAATATTGAATGCTACTATTGTGGCAAAATGGGTCATATGGCTAAGGACTGCTATAAAAAGCAGAATGACATTATGAATGGAAAATTGCAGCAAGGCAATTATGCATCCTCTAGTAGACAGGGTGATGACAGAAATGAGCATTTGTTTATGGTGCAGTATATGACAAATTCTGTAACAAGTGCAGAAGAAAGCAATGATGTGTGGTATGTTGACTCGGGTGCGTCAAACCACATGACAAGTCACGCTGAATGGATGCAGGATGCAATAAAAATGGAAAAACCAGGATTTGTGGAGACTGGTGATGATACTGCACATCCTATTGTGCAGATTGGCAAAATTCCTTTGTCTATGCAGGATGGGAAAAAGAAATACTTGTCTGATGTATTTCATGTCCCGAACATCACCAAGAACCTGGTTTCTGTTGGTCAGATGGTTGAGCAGGGCTTGCAGGTCAGATTTAATCCTCATGGATGCTTTGTTGAGGATATGAAAAATAATGGTCGCTTGATGGCAAAAGGAAAGAAGAAGGGCAGGATGTTTACGTTGGATGCAGACATGCCTGAATTGAGTGCAGCAATGTTTGCACATGGGACCAGTGTAGTTGCAGATATTGATATCTGGCACAAACGCATTGGTCATGTTAATATACAGCGACTTAAATCAATGCAAGCCCAAAATATTGTTGAAGGATTGCCAAAATTCAAGGTTGCAGAAATGCACAAGATATCAACCTGCTTGTATACATCCGGTATCACCAACTGTGTTTCCCTTGATCCATCATGAAGTGTTCTACTTTTGTGTGGCATATGCTCAAAATGGTTATCCACAAAATCTTGGATTATGGCTCTACCCAGTTTTGTGTGGTCCCAACCTCTCTGCACGATTCCTTTATTACCATGCATGCACCTTCATATACCAATTTCAAATTGCTCCCTGTATCGATAAAATGTTGTTTTTGGAATACCATGCATTTCATACCATGGTCTACAACAAACTTGAATACCATTCAATGAAAAGACATATTTAAATTGCCCATTGTCATCTTTTCGACAAGCAACCCCAAGAGTGTCATATAAGTATGATGGGATATCTCAAGGTGTATGCCCCAGGCACACCTTGGTTTATATGTACGTGTGCTAGAGGCACAGCTAGGTGCCCATAAGCACTGTTAGGTGGCGGTAGAAGCCACATAGGATGATTGAGAGAATCTAGGAGTAGATTGAGGAGATGATTGTGGAGCTCAGAGGTCATCAGTGATGTCAGTGATCATGTAAGAGGTGCCTACTTAAGGACCTCACCTTTCTTCATTCCATAAGCAAGAATTCTCAGTTTGTGTTCACTCCATGTTTTCCTTTCAGTTCACCAACATGGTATCAGAGCCCTTTGATCCTCCTTGAGCCCATTTGTGCCACATCATCTTCTTCTTCTTCGTCTTCACCATTTCTTCCCTTTTCTCCCAAATCTTACTAAAGCTTGTTCTCCCTCGGTTCTCCGCCATTCTCCAAGTCCTTCTAGTTGGAGATACCCCTCATTTGGGTGAACTTCCACTTGCAAGCAATTAAAGAAAAGACGTCTCTGCTGGTCGCCATTCCCCAAATAGTGTATTTTTTCATCATTTTTCTATTGTAGAATACTCCCTGCCTGTTGCACTATTGCTCAAGCCCTCTTAGGAGTAGATGAGCGACTTCAAGACAAACATTTTGAGTCACTTTGCAGCTCATTAGGTTTAGTAACAAAGGAGAAAACATCAAAACACAGGTTGAGTCTACAGCAACTCCCCCGGGCAAAACAGCACACCATTTTGCCCAACCTCTATGCTGGATCTTCTCTAGTATATGAGCTTTCTTTTGCTTAAGAAAGCCTTGTTTTCTTTGCTTTGAAGAGTGAGATACAAGCCCTCCAAGTTCAGGCCTCTGTTTTGGACAGTTTTGACAAGGTTGTGAGTTTGATGCTACATTAGATGCTACTTTAGCATTTTTGAGGTTTTAAAGTATTGAAAAGCATCAGTACAACTGTGGCTACAACTTTCTTTTAAGTTGCTATACCTGGATTTGCTTGGAATACTTTCATTTAACCACCTCTATGAAGCATGCAAGTGAAAAAATCATTTCCATTATGTTTTGTAGTATGGAATTTGGTTGCAAGCCTTTGTTATTCTAAATGCTTGTATTTTAAAGCTCTTTCTAGCCCTGTAAGAGAGTAGACACTGCCCATTCTAGGTTAGACCCTCTCATGGCTACCATCTTGAATATGGATAAGTTCAATGGTAAAGGCTTTCACACATGGCAGATGAAGGTTAAGTTTGCATTGATGATGGAAAACCTCTGGGGGCTTGTCAAACCTGCTTCAACTTCTTCTTCAACAGCCTCCAATGCTGGAGAATCCTCAGCTCCGACACGCCCGACAAGAGATCCTGCTAGAGAGGAGAAAGCCTATGGCATCATTGCTCTTGCCTTAGGAGATGACTATATTGATCACATCTCTGATTTGGAGTCTCCTTCTAAAGCTTGGCAGAAGCTTGATATTATTTTTGGTGCTAGCTCTCACATCTCAAAATTGTCACTTAAGATTGCTTTCTTTGAATTGAAGATGATTAGTGGCACTCCTTTGGCTACCCATGTCAATTACATGAGGAGT
Source organism: Dipteris shenzhenensis (assembly GCF_047967505.1). Lineage (NCBI taxonomy): Eukaryota > Viridiplantae > Streptophyta > Polypodiopsida > Gleicheniales > Dipteridaceae > Dipteris > Dipteris shenzhenensis. The sequence continues at coordinate 11,711,521 of NC_141601.1, read as the reverse complement.
CTCATGACTCAACTTGCTTCTATTAACTCTCCAATCACTACAGATGATGCAATGGCAGTGTTGCTCAAGAGTATGCCTGAAGATTATGATCATGTTGTTACCACTTTGAAAAATCTTCCTAATCCTAATCTTGAAGGTCTTATTTCTGCTCTTCAAGAAGAAGAAAGGCACATGGAACTCCGGAGAGGCAATGACATAGCCTATGCCATAAAAATCCAGAAGGGCAAGTTTTCACCTTGCAAACATTATGGGAAGACTAATCACCTCTCAAAAGACTGCTTCAAGATCAATCCATGCAAACACTGTGGAAAAAACAATCACCATGAAAAGTTTTGTAGAGCCAAAAAGGAAGCAACTACAAAGTTAGAAACTGCCAATCTACTTTCAGTTGATGTGCCTCCACAAGATGAGGCATCCTATGAAGATTATGCTTTTTGAATCATCTCCATATATGCTCTAGATCTCCCTTTTTTTTATGTTGAGTCAAGGTACTCAGCCTGGATAGTCCTCCAAAATGAATGAAATAAACTATTGTGTTTTTTAAAGACCTCTGGTCACCATATGATGTAGGCCATGTGTATGTGTTTTGCTCCATGGTACCTCCTGCAGACATTGTGTGCATGTCATGTCATGCAAGGGAGATAACAATTGGAAGGTCTTTTGTATCCCTTTTGTTTACTTCACACCCTTGGGAACCCCTTGCTAGCATGAGAACCTAGCCATAGATTTATCCTTGACCACCATGAGATGGCATGAGAAACTATGAGACTAGATGTATCCTTGACATAGCCTGAGGCATTCCCTTGAGGGGGGTATGATGGGATATCTCAAGGTGTATGCCCCAGGCACATCTTGGTTTCTATGTGTGTGTGCTAGAGGCACAGTTAGGTGCCCATAAGCACTATTAGGTGGTGGTAGAAGCCACATAGGATGATTGAGAGAATCTAGGAGCAGATTGAGGAGATGATTGTGGAGCTCAGAGGTCATCAGTGATGTCAATGATCATGTAAGACGTGCCTACTTAAGGACCTCACCTTTCTTCATTCCATAAGCAAGAATTCTCAGTTTGTGTTCACTCCATGTTTTCCTTTCAGTTCACCAACAATACATAATTGGTGCTGAGAGTGCTCTCAACGGAAGCAAGAATGAAAGAAGGAGAGAGAGAGAGAGAGAGAGACAGAGAGCCACAAGTTTTGGTGGGTGCAGAACCACCCTAATCTTCTTTTTCATTCATTTATATATGTGTTTGAGTATTGTACATAACCGGGGTAAAGGCACAGTGACCTCTAACCCCCACAACCTTCCACTTAAAGGACAATGTGCCTTTAAGGGAGAACAACCAGTGAGCATACTATCCAATGCCCATCAATACATGACAATACTCAAACCGCTGACTAGGTAGACTCTTCGTCAGCATATCTGCAGGGTTATCATCTGTATGAACCTTGACAAGCTCTATGCGCTTGTCCTCAAGTACCTCCCTGATGAAATGGTACCTAACCTCAATGTGTTTGGTCTTTGCATGAAAGAACGGATTCCGTGCTAGCTGAATAGCACTCATGGAATCACTATGCAATGTCGGTACACCTATATAAATCCCCAAATCTCCCACTAGCCAATCAAGCCATATAGCCTCCTTGTAACCCTCTGTGGCTGCAACATACTCAACCTCTGTGGTAGACAAAGCAACGCACTTCTGTGCGCGAGACATCCATGACATTGCACCACCTGCAAAGGTGAACACATAACCAAAAGTGGATCTCCTACTATCCACATGCCCTGCATAGTCTGAATCTGTGTACCCAAGTACACCCATGTCTCCTTTACCAAAGAAGATGCACATCTCCTTGGTACCCTTCATGTACCTCATGATGCACTTAACTGCCTCCCAATGCCTCTTTCCTGGATTAACCATATACCCGCTAACAACTCCCACTACAAATGCAATGTCTGGTCTAGTAGCTATCATAGCATACATAAGACTCCCAACTGCTGATGCATAAGGAACCTTGGCCATCATGGCCCTTTCCTCATCTGATTTGGGACTATCTGTATGACTCAGTTTCACATATGGAGGCAATGGAGTACTCACTGCCTTCCCCACCTCCATATTGAAGCGCTATAATACTTTTGTAGTATACTCTTTTTGTGAAAGCCAAAGGAGTTTCCTACTCCGATCACGCGTGATGCGCATACCAAGAATATGACCTGCAAGTCCCAAATCCTTCATATCAAAGGCCTCATGCAACTTGGCCTTTAATGCATCTAGCTCATAAGTATTCTTGCTAGCCAATAGCATATCATCCACATATAGTGCCAAGATTATTAGGCTATTATCCTTAGCCCTTTTAGTGTAGAGGCAGTGATCAATTTCACTCCTTCTAAAACCCTGGGACCGAATGAAAGCATCAAACTTCTGATACCATTCTCTAAGCACTTGCTTAAGACCATAGAGACTCTTCTTCAGCTTGCAAACTAAATGCTCTTTGCCCTTTTCTTCAAAGCCTTCCGGCTGCACCATGTAAATTTCCTCATGCAAATCCCCATGCAAGAAAGCTGTCTTGACATCCATCTGCATAAGCTCCATATCCTCTACTGCCACTAGTCCAAGCATGCATCTAAGTGTGGCCATCTTCACAACTGGAGAGAATATCTCATCAAAGTCCACACCCTTCTCTTGCTTGAACCATTTAGCAACCAAACGGGCCTTGTACCTAGGCACATCATCACCTATGACCTTCATTTTGTAGACCCATTTACATGGCAATGCTTTCTTTACATGTGGCAAAGAAACCAAGTCCCAAGTCTTATTCTTCATAAGTGAACTCATCTCTACTTGCATAGCATATTCCCACTTGCGTTGATCCTCGCGCATCATAGCCTCTTTGTAGCAAGAAGGCTCCCCGCAATCAGTAAGCATCACATAGTCTACCCCTGGAATAAACTTATCAGGTGGTCTAGACACTCTAGAAGATCTTCTCAAGGGCATTTCAGCTTGCTGTCCCCCCTGCATATCAGCCACATTTGGCTCATCATATCCACCAATAGATGATCCATCATCTACCCTTGATTGTATACGCATGGGAGTACTTGGTGGTACCATTTCTTGCACATTTGGTGCATGGACAGCTTGCTATCTATCAACATATGCAAGTGGATTCACATCGTGGAAAGTGATTCTCCTCATTTCCACATCCCTCATGGGTGCCTTATGCATCTTCTTCTCATTGAAGACCACATCATGGCTGCATATGATCTTCTTTGCTTCTGGATCCCAGATATGATAGCCCATCTCTCCACTTTCACCATAACCCAGAAAGATGCATTTCCTAGACTTAGGATCTAGCTTCTTTCGAAGCTCTTTTGGCACATGTGCATATGCCTCACACCCAAATATACGCAAGTGAGAGTAAGAGGGCTTCTTACCACTCCATGCCTCTTCAGGAATACCACCATCCAAACTCTTACTAGGTGATCTATTGATCACATGCACTACATTCTCCATTGCCTCAGCCCAAAAACCACCAGAAAGACTTGCATTGGAAAGCATGCATTGCAACCTTTCTTGAATGGTACGGTTCATGTTTTCTGCAGTTGGATTTTTCTCTGGAGTACGAGGGGATGTGAGCTCCCTCTTAATCCCACGTGTATCATAGAAATGCTGAAAGTCATGAGAGAGATACTCTCCACCATTGTCAGTCCGTAGGCATTTAAGCGTTCTACCTGACTGATTCTCAACCAAGGCCAGCCATTTTTGAAATACTTGGAACACATCACTCTTCCGAGCTATAGCATAAGCCCACACTTTCCTAGTTGCATCATCAATGAATGCCACATAGTATTCAGCCCCGCCTAATGACCGTGTAGGCATGGGACCACATACGTCTGAATGCACCAAATCAAGCTTTTCAAACTCTTTCTTTCCCCTTCTTTTATGGGCTGATTAAGTCTGCTTCCCATAGAGATAGTGCTCACAAAATTCAAAATCAGAGAAACTCAAATGTGGTACATAACCCAAATGGCATAAGAGTTTCATTCCATTCTGGCTCATGTGCCCCAACCTGCAATGCCGCAAAGAAGTGCTTGGCTACTCGGTTATTGCAACAACATGATCAAATACCCCTGACACATGTAAGGGATACAAAGTCCCACACTTGGCACCCTTGGCCAAAAGCATAGAGCCCTTTTGAATTTTCCAACTCTGAAAGTCAAAAGTGGTGTGAAAACCAGCATCATCTAGCTGACCCATTGAAATAAGACTCTTGGTCAGCTTAGGCACATGTCTCACATGTTTCAAAACAAATGTAGACCCATTTGCAAAATAAAACTTTATGCCACCTGCTCCCACTATGTCACATGCATAGTCATTTCCAAGATGCACACAACCTGTCTTTCCACTATCATAAGTGGAGAACCATTCCCTATGGGGAGTAACATGGAATGAAGCACCAGAATCCAAAATCCAATCCTCGGAATATGCATAATCTGAAGTGGTAAGCAACTCTGCAGATAAACTAGACATGAAGAGAACGTCATTGTCACTATCATGTGTGACTGCATTGATCTCCTTGATCTTCACTTTTCCTTTGTTCTCCCTTGGACTCTCTTCCTTTTGATTTGCACCCCAATTTGCATTCTTTTCTTATCCTTTTGCTCTCTTTTTAGCTTGTAGCAATCCTTTTTCATATGGCCCTTCTTGCCACAATGGTAACACTCAATGTTCCGTGCCCTGGATTTGCTATGTGACTTCCCTCTTTCTTGGGACTTCCCCTTGAACTATGATTTGCCCCTTTGCACATTTAAGGCTACATCCTGCTTGTTGCCATCCATAGACTTCCGTCTAATCTCCTCGGCCAACAAGCTACCCACAACATCATCAAATTTTAGTACTCCACTAGGTGCAGAGTTACTGACAGTTGTACGGAAGGTATCCCATGAGGATGGCAATGAACTGAAGAGAAATATTGCCTTAGTCTCCACATCAAAATTCATCTTCTGAGCCTGAAGCTGGCTGAAAATAATATTGAATTCATTCAAGTGAGAAGCAATGGAGACCCCTTCCTTCATCTGCAGCTCAAACAACCTCTTCATGAGGTAAACTTTATTAGAGGCAGTTTCCTTCTCATAAGTGGCACACAGTTTCTTCCACAAATCTTCCGCAGTCTACTCATTTACTACTGTGAAATAAACTGACTCTGCAAGATGAAGTCTAATAGTAGACTTTGCTAATGCATCCAACTCATTCCAATCATCCTCAGACATATTTGCAAGCTTAGCTTCAATCCCTGCCAAGGGTTTAATCTGCTTCTTTTGAATAAGCACATCCCTTATTTGTACTTTCCGCAAAGAAAAGTTTGTCCCATCAAACTTTTTAATGCTGAAAAACTCCTTTTCAGACATGGAAGAGGATGCCATGATGCAAATGAAACAAAATCCCAAATGCTAGTGCCTGCAAGAGAGAATCACACCAAATACCAGGTGCACCCAAATGTGTATGCCACAATAGAGTGAAATATCACCAAAACTCAAAGCTCAAAGCATCAAAAGATGCATCTGACTCATGTGCATATACTATGCATCCATATGAGCAAATCTGGCCCAAAAGAAAATGCCAATAAGTGCCAAATGACTCAAGCATAAACACCATCCACTGGCATATGCATCAATAATATCTCATCCAAGAGAGCATAGCACTATCAGTTCATTACCTGCAATGTGTCAAAGCTGTCCCTCAACATAAAATAGCATCCATGTGCAAAGCAGCCATAAAAAATAGCATCCCACAAGGCAATTTGGGCCTATCAGCACATCCAATAAGGACCATAATGCATCCAAATGGCCTATAAATCATCCACTACAACCCAATGCATACCACAAATGAGCGCACACTGCTCAAACTGAAACCAGAGTGATCTACATAAGGTATGCTCAAGAAATCATAGTCCTACGGTAATGACCGCTACTGAAAATAGAACTTGAGATGCCTCAAAACATGGGCGCCATTGCATAATCGAAATCAGCAATAAAGTCTACAAATATCTCTCTTTTGCCAGACTCCAAAATCCCAACCGATGAGTGACAAATGGGAGTCAATACTTATCCACTGCCATGTGGCATAAATCTAAGGTTTCAAAACCTTAGAATGAAAAATGCATAACAGAGAGACGAAATCGAATACACAGAGATCTATAACTTTGAAAATTCTCCATCGAATTACGTAAGAACTAATAGGTAGGGGTTTTTGGGCGTCCGAAACACAATGGGACAGACGGTTTTGGAAACCGTGGTCTCAATCACTGGGTTTAACACACGGACTAAAAAACGTTTTTGGAAATAGAGCTATTTGTAAACTCCACCGGAGTGCGAATGATGAGCAACATAGAAGTTTTAGGACCTCCTGAGTCCACCGAAACTGACAGATCTACAAATGGTTGCTCCAAACTTGAGTTCCAACACCCGGGCAAAAAACGCAGAAACTGACACAGTGAGCCAGAAATCCAATGAAATGATCCCAGATTCAAGAATGAAGGTGTTTCCAAGCTCCTGAAGTAAAGTGGACACCAAAATTAAGCAATAGTTGCCTCTACAAGTCAATATGGAGTCTCTCTCATCGAACGGAACATGGAAAAGCTCAAAAAACGACTTTTTCTTTGAAAAACACTTAACAGGCTCTCAAAACCACTTCGCAAAACCAAAGTGACTTTTCCAAAGGTTCCTCTAAGGTCTCTACACACTCGGATGCAAGTAAAGTCACCCACAAAGCTTCCCACAGAGCTTCTCCTTCCTCCCACAGAGCTGTTGAGCTTCAAGCATTCACGCACGCTCAGCTAGATCACCCGGGCTCTGATACCAGTTGAGAGTGCTCTCAACGAAAGCAAGAACGGAAGAAGGAGAGAGAGAGAGAGAGAGAGAGACAGAGAGCCACAAGTTTTGGTGGGTGCAGAACCACCCTTATCTTCTTTTTCATTCATTTATATATGTGTTTGAGTATTGTACATAACCGAGGTAAAGGCACAGTGACCTTTAACCCCCACAGGTGCGAGCCTCCAAACTTTGGCCCCAATACTCTATGCGTAATTTGGATATCATTTGACGATCGGCAAACTGACAACAATTTTGTTTACAACAATCAATCATAGATACTTTTGTGACTGCATCCCTTGTGAGTCTAGATGATGCTAATGGCATGCCATGTTTTTTAGCTTTCCTCTTTATCATGTAGTAACGCCTCTTTTTTGTGGATTTTTCCATTGGGTCCTCATCTTCCATGTGCTTTTTCCCAGAATCACTTGGAGAATTCATAGTGTCATCGATTCTTAATGAAGTTCCATCTAAAAAGGTTATTTGTGCAATGGGCCATTTTATTAAGAGGATGGTATCGATGCCTGATACATCACTATGATACTTTTCAATTCCCACACCTAGATTACCTTCACCAAGCATCTCAAAATTTATAGGTTCAAATGGGTAGACATACAAAACAACACCCTCTGCAATGTTCTTGGTTTTCTGCTCATCCCATATTAAAACTTTCTTGCCCTTCCATGATTCTCGAATGGAAAACTCATCATATTCACATAGAGGTTCAACGTCAATGGTATCTGATGTTATATCATTCATTGGTACAATAGCTCCATTGACATTGTCCACACAGCTCATTGATCGTGCTTTCCAATGAACAACACTACCCAAAGCCTCATAGACTAAGAATGCATCCATTGTAGGAAATGGAAGAAGTGCACTTTCATCCATACAAATATCGATCGCCACCGATACATTGTTTTCTCCCAAGGGCACACCTTGGCACATGTCATCATGTGATGTAGAGAATATTGTCCCAATGGCAACAATCTTTCCACTGACAAGCAAGTTGACTTTAACCCCCACTTTCAATGTGGCACCTGCATAGTACATAGCATTTGTTATAGTTCAATATTGATATCTGATGGTGTGACTTAGGATGAAAATGCTTTACAAGATTTCATTGCAAGAACAAATCTTCCTAAACCTTGGTGCTTTGAATTTTAGGCAGCAAAATTTGACTACATGGCCAAATCTTCACAGACCATGGTGCTTCGAAAGGGAGATAGCAAGATTTGTCCACACAACCAAATCTCTCAAGAGGCCGGTGCTTTCAAGAAGCCATCAAGAATTATCCACACATCCAAATCTACTTAGACCTTGGTGCTTTGAAAGAAGCCAAATCTCCACATACCCTGGTGCTTTGAAAGAACCCCACAAGCTTTAGCCACATGGTCAAATCTCCCTAGACCTTGGTGCTTTGAAAGGAGCCAACAAGATTTGGCCACATGGCCAAATCTCCTAAGACACTAGTGCTTTGAAAGAAGCAATAAGATTTGGCCACATAGCCAAATCTACTCAGACCATGGTGCTTTCAAAGAAGCTAGCAAGATTTGGATGCACGGCCAAATCCTTCGAGACCTTGGTGACTTCTTTCAAAGCACTGAGAAGATTTGGTTGTGGTGTTCTTTCAAACTTGGGGAGATTTGGTCATGTGGCCAAATCTTGTAGGCTTCTTTCAAAGCACTAGGGTATGGGGAGTTTTGGCCGTGCAACCTCCTCTTGCGTGCTTCTTTTAAATCACCAGGTTCTGGGAGATTTGGCCGTGTGGCCAAATCTTTCAAAGCATTAGGGTTTGGGAAGATTTTTCCATGCTGCCAAATGTTGCTAGCTTCTTTCAAATCACTAGGAAGATTTGGCCACATGGCCAAATCTTCTTTCAAATCACTAGGAAGATTTGGCCACATGGACAAATCTTCAAACTTTAAATTTAAAATTTGAAAATCCAGATTTTAAAATTTAAAATTTAAAGTTCAAAATTCAAAATTCAAAATTTAAAATAAAAAATTCAAATTTGAAATTTCAAAATTCAAATTTCAAGTTTCAAGTTTCAAATTTTGAAAAGCAAATGTAGAGATCCTACTTTCAAAAAAATCGTACATGCTTTTCATGATTCACGCTATTACACTTTAAAATCATACGATTACTTTAAAAGCAAACCAGAAAATCTAAAACTATTAAAAAACCAAAACTTTAAAAGGCAAAGCTAAACAAACCTTTTAAACCAAGCATAAAAAGTAAACCTATGAGAAGGAATTGAATTCATCTTCATGGGGGATCAAGTGCTAGGCTCACCTTGTTCTCTCCCTTCCTAGATCTCAAATGTGTAACTAGGGTGATTTGAGAGCCTTAGGACAACGTCTTAGATGGGGTAGTTCTTGGAAAATACTCCTCCACCCTTGGTTAGCTAATTGCAAGCAAAAAAGTTCAAAACTATGTCAAAATAAGAGGTCCCGGGAGGCTCCCCATCCCAGTTTTATCCTAAGAGTGTGCACTTAACTATGTAGGTTTTAAACTTCCATCACCAATTCAACTCTCCATAGATTCCACATGCAATAGTTGGATTAGAAAGAGGTCTTTTTTTTTTCTTTTTGGTCTACATACTTTTGGGGGATTGCTCCTTCCCCCCAAAGCATGCTTTTTTGGGGGGATTGCTTCTTTCTCCTTCTCCATGGCTTAAGAGCCTTCACAATCCAACGGCGTCACTCCTCTGAATGAAATCCCCTCTCCTCTTGCACAAAATCCCCTCAGTTCCCCTTCCAATCCTCTGCTGGACGAAATCCCCTCTTGACGCTCCTCTCTCCTGGTACAGCTACTCTCTCTACAGCTCCACTCCTTTGCTGGACAAAATCCTCTCTTGATGCTACAACTACTCTCTCTATAGCTCCTACGATTGCTTGAAATCCAAAGAGCACAAGCTCACGAACAACAATGGCTACTCAATCATCCAAGTAAGAAAATGAAAGAAATCAAAAGTGTACCTAATTCATGCATGTTCTCCATTTTTTCCATTTCGGAACACCACGATTTGAAAAAAAGAGTCTTGTAAAAGTAGGAATCTCGAAGTGTGATTTGAAAGTAGGGTCTTTAGTATATGATTTGACATTCAGATCTTAAAATTTGAAATTTGAATTTTGTATCTAAGATTTTGAATTTTAAATTTTGAATCTATGATTTTGAATTTTTTAGATTTGAAATTCGAATCTTAAGATTTGAATTTTAAATTTTAAATGGAGAGATTTGGCCGCAAATGGAGAGATTTGGCCATGCGGCCAAATCTTCTGGCTTCTTTCAAAACATACAAGATTTGGCCGTACGGCCAAATCTCCCTAGACCTTGGTGATTTGAAAGAAGCTATAAAGATTTGGCATCACAACTAAATCTTCCTAAACCTTGCTGCTTTGAAAAGATTTGGCCACACAACCAAATCTTTCTCGACACTCATGATTAGAAAGAAGATAGCAAGATTTGGCTGCATGGCCAAATCTCCCTAGACCCTCATGATTAGAAAGAAGCTAGCAAGATTTGGCCGCATGTCCAAATCTCCTTAGACCCAGGTGATTTAAAAGAAGCTAGAAAGATTTGGCATCACAACCAAATCTCCCCAAATCCTGCTACTTTGAAAACATTTGGCCGCACGACCAAATCTCCCTAGACTCTTGTGATTAGAAAGAAGTCAGCAAGATTTTGCCGCACACTCAAATCTCTCTAAACCCTTGTGACTTATAAAAAGCTAGAAAGATTTTGCATCATAGCCAAATCTCCTCAAACCTTAGTGCTTTGAAAAGATTTGGCTGCACGGCCAAATCTCCCCAAGACCTGGTGCTTTGAAAAGATTTGGCTGCACGGCCAAATCTCCCCAAACCTGGTGCTTTGAAAAGATTTGGTTGCACGGCCAAATCTCCATAGACCCTTGTGATTAGAAAAAAGCTAGCAAGATTTGACTGCACACAAATCTCCCCAAACCCTGGTGCTTTGAAAAGATTTGGCTGCACGGCCAAATCTATTCATTCTTGCCCAGGCCAAGACATCAGTATCACGTATGTAATACATATCTCAACTCATACGTAATATATTATTTGCCTTAATCGCTGGCAAGGTGGCTATTCGCCTCAAACGCCGTCGGCGAGGCAAACGCCTTGCGCTTTTTTCTCCGGGAATAAGGCTGCTAGGCAGGCGAGTTGTTCCTGAGGAAAACAGGAAATTTCAAGATTTTGGCCGCATGGCCAAATCTTCCTAAACCCAAGTGATTTAAAAGAAGCTAGAAAGATTTGACTGATTTGAAAGAAGCTAGCAAGATTTGGTTGCACAGTCAAATCTCTCCAGACCCTAGTGCGTTGAAAGAAGCCCACAAGGTTTGACCACAAGGCCTAATCTCCCCAAACTTTGGTGCTTTGAAAGAAGCCCATATGATTTAGCCACACATCCAAACCTCCCCTTCCAGTGCTTTAAAAGAAGCCCATAAGATTTGGCCGCACAGCCAAATCTCCCTAGTGCAGCCAAATCTCCCTAGAATCTAGTGCTTTCTCAAATCTACTACTATGTCTAGTGTCAATTCTAGATTCTATTTCAGATATGTTTATCGAAAATGTGTTTTGTCTAACATTAAAGATTATAAATATGATAGTTTGTATATTGCTTGGGTTTTTTACAGGAAAGATACAAATGTGAAGAAGGTTGAGAAAGTTGTAAGTGGATTTGGAGAAAAAAGCATACCTTGGTACTTTGACACACAAGTTCACTTATTTGTTTTGTTACCTAATAAAAGTGCATACACTTGTGTTGGATCAGTACATCAAATCACTGAAGATGTGGTTGGAAAAGAGGAAGATATTGGATTGTTGATTATTATAAATCAAAATAAGAAGTCTCTTGGATCCCAATGATTATGAAGCATCTCGTATGAAATCTGATGTAGATGACAACATGCTTTCAAGAGGCTGGATAAGTGTTGAATCAATTGATGGAAATGAAATTGACACAGTGACAACAATCATTGAATCATATCACAAAGTTTCAGCAACATTAAAGAAGCGTAAGAGTGGGGAAGATAGTGGGGAAGGAACAAAGAAAGGAAAGTCAAATATGGTTCAAGCACCAGGTGGTAGCGGAGAAGGGGCAAAGAAAGGAAAGCTAACTATAGTTGATGTACCGCAAGAAGGAACACCTCCAGAGGGTATTCTAGCAGTTGTGGAAAGAAGCAGTGGTAGTGAATTGGAGCCAAGTGGAAAGGTCATAGGAAAAAAAGGGAAAAAGAAACCATCAGGCTTGGTGGAATATGAAAAATACTACCCATTCGGGTTGCATGCAACCTTTCCAATTCCAGTTGCAAGATGTCAAAAAGCTCCTCCAAGCTATGTATATAGAGGGTTGAACAAAGAGCATGTGGAGAAGCTTGGTGCAGACTTCGGTTATAACTTTAGGCCTTTTGCTGCTGTAGCGGATTTAATGCCTTTCAATCCTGAACAAAAGCAACCCCTGGAAAGGGTAGATAAAAAGGATTTAACCAAGTGCCACTACTGGATACTATCTGGACAACATTCAATATATGCTGCTAAAATATTCACATCTAATGATGATAACAGCATGGCCCAAAGAAAGAACTACTACCGCACCAGTCGGGTGAGGATTGTAGTGAATTGTCCCGCACGCTTTTGTGTGGAGATATCAAAGATGGCAAACCTGGAGTCTTAAAATATCTTGAGACAATCTCCATACATTGATATACTTATGCAAGTGAGGGGACAATGGATTCTCTTTAACAGACCCAAGAAAGCACAACAAGGGCTTGCAAAAGGACATCCAGATCATGAGAATTGGGATGTAAGTACAGATTTTAATTATGAATCATTTTTTACAAGTCTGTTTTCTTAATTATTGCATTCTAATGGATTCATATATTTTGCAGGCTTTCATTGACACTGGCAAGGTAACATTGGGCAATAGCTTTGCCACGAAGGATGTACATATGATAATCACAAGTGATGCCATTTATGATGGTTGGATCTCCATCCTTGAGGATTACATTGCAGGCAAATATTCACAAGATGGAAAATGCCGTAGGCAACCGATAGTCTCAATGTTTAAATGCTTGCATGGGTTGAGTGATGATCAAATTGGTCAAATTCAAGAGAGATGCTACACTATAAGAAGAACTTTATATGTTTATATCGGCAGAACGGCCTTCTTTAATGTTAAGAAATTGGGATGAGTGCAGATTACATTTTAAAATTACTCCAGAATTGTATCATCGGATTTGTGGTTGCTCTGACTCATGGTTAAAAGTGAAGCTTCAATAGGGCAAGGAAACTCCACATTGCCTGATGCTATAAAGGGGTATCTGAGGTGGATTATGGGACAAAGTGAAGGTGCAAGTCATGGACCAAATTCCACCCGACCTTGGAGGTTCTACACAGTCGGTTCAAACATAGAATTTATACATAATGTGTACCGAGAGCCAATGGCAATAGGGGTTGCCTTTTTTGGATGTAATGTATGGACCAAGCAGAAGTAGAAATTGGAATGAGGATCGCTTTGAGTGTTTGTTGAAAAGCTTGATAACAATCGCTTCTCCCCCATTGCAATTCCTTCTTGTGGTGTTCTTGACCATGGATCATGTATCATGTTTGAAGAATGCATTAAATAAGACATGCAGACAATATAAAATACACTTCGGTTGCCTTAATTTTGAAACTACAGATATATTTGTCACTGGATCTATGGATGGCTTAATTGCCTGTGTACTAGTAAGCAAGGAAAAGCATTTCAACAATATTGAGTGCCATACCAATGCACAATGTAAGCCATCGATATATGTTGCAGATGAAAAATATGAAAAATCAAGTGGTGCAAAAGAATCAGGTGATGAGGATGATGATGACGAGGATGATGATGATGAATTTGACATTGAATTGTCCTTGAAAAGAAAACGTTCAAGTATCATGAAAGACATGATCATGGGTTTCTGTCGAGAAGATGACTATGTATTGGACTTGTTCTCTGAGGGGCTTGCTGCAATAGAGTCTCTTTCTTGTAAGAGGCGTGTTGTTTCAGTTGTTGAGACTTATGAGGAGTTGGCAAAGGTTGAAAGTATATGTTGCACGTATTCTTACAGTAATAATGAAATTTGACAATGGGCTGGCTTGCAAGAACCAATATTGGCAATAGAGGGGGTACCAAAAGAAGTTGATACAACTAAAGGTGGAGGGGATAAAGAAATTGATACCATACCAAGACAAAAAGAGCTTCAACCCTTCAATGAAGAGCAGCGTGAGCATTTACAAAAACACGCTTCAAAGTTTTGGGAAACAAAAGAGGAAGCAACAGGTCCTTGAAATTGTCCTTTTATATGGTGTTCGTGTTTTCCATATGTTATCTTGCTATATTCTCCATATGATGTATTAATTTTGTTCCAAAGATCTTTTAATATTACTTGGAAATTTCTTCTATCTCATTGCCATAATTCAAACATTCATATGTATTCTTGAATATGTTTAATTTTCTATATTTCATGAAAAGATGTGTTTGCATGTTGTAATACCTTAGGAGTGTGATACACATCCAAATTTATTTATGAGTTCATAAATGTTAAAAAGTGTGTTGAGTCTTGATCGTGATGAATAAATTAGTGAGAATTGTTGTTTCTATCCTTATTCACTTCATATGAATGCTCAAATATGTTTTGGCCGCTTGGCCAAATCTTTTCTTAGTGGGAGCACTCAGGCAATGCTAGATAATGTTGGACTCCACTCTATCTATTACGCAAAGGTTTTTGGCATTGTAAGGATATGTAGTTTTGGGGATTAAAATAACTTGAAAGGGTATAGATTTAACAACTTTAGGGGGTATACTAAGCATATGAACATGAATGCTTTCTTTTTTTTAGTATTCCAATTTTGTTTTGAAAAAGAAAAACATGAATGCTTTCACACAAACAAATTGCATTGAGAAAACACAACCTAAAGTTTGACAATTTGGTTTTCCATCTCAATCTTCAGTTTGTTTCTACTTATGAATTTCATTTCCTTGTTTATCAACAGTAGATCTTGGCCATCTCAATTTCTCATCGCTAGAAGCATTGCCTGTACATGTGACACCTGATCCAATGATTCGTTATGTGCCTAATTTGAACATTAGCATGCAAGTTCCAAGCTCAACATGGTTGATTGAAAATGTTGAGGATGCAATGTCTAGAGTTAATGTTCCATTGACAAATGTGGATGCAAGCTTAGAAGGTAAAGGAGAAGATGCAATGTCATTGTATGAAGCCAAGGTGCAGGAAGAAATCTTAGAAGGTAAAGGAGAAGACATAATGTCACCCCCTGAATCACCTCTTGCTGGCAAATGAGGCTAGACTCAGCAAGCGCCTGAGCTACCTGTGCTGCCATATCCCTGGTGGGGTCCCAATCCTACTCCCAAAGGTCCACTATCCTGCTGTGAACCGCTGCTCTAGAGTAGATGGAGTCTGGGATCCGGCATGAACGTGGAGGTGAGGACTGAGAGGCTGAGTCTAGGGCTAGGATGAC
The DNA here is from genome assembly GCF_047967505.1 of Dipteris shenzhenensis. Classification (NCBI taxonomy): domain Eukaryota; kingdom Viridiplantae; phylum Streptophyta; class Polypodiopsida; order Gleicheniales; family Dipteridaceae; genus Dipteris; species Dipteris shenzhenensis. Next base: position 11,696,135 of record NC_141601.1, on the reverse strand, counting down.
TGGGGCATGGTCTGAAAGTGTCGTCCCTAGAACCACTCCTAACTCTCCTCCTCTACCAAGCGCCCAATCACTGACATAGAAACGGTCCAACCGCTCCAAAAGTCTGCCTCCCTCCCTCCTATAACCCCAAGAGAAGTCCAGACTCTCGGGCCATCTGCGAAAGGAAGGCTCCCTCCAACTGTCCCGACCTCCCACTGTGAAGAGGAAGGAGTCCCAATCTGCTTGCTCTGCCTGAGCTATACCGAGGAACTCTGGGCCCCGTCCCTGCTGATCCTCTAAGGTCTCAAGGTTGTTGAAGTCCCCTCCTACAATCCAAGAGTCCATCTCTGGCAACAAGTCTGTCAAGGATCTCCAAAAAACGGATCTACGTCTGAGATCAGTCGGGCATAGATATTGAGGATGCCGATATGGAATCCCTCAATATGCAAGCCCACCCAAAGCGCACGTCCTGGGATCATAGTGCCAAAACCACACACATGCTGAACTAGAGAAGCATCGATGGAGGTACAGACACCCCCGCTCCTCCCTTGCTCGCCAATCAAAGGTTCCCAGTAGGTGTGGGAGCGTCCTGTGAGGACCTTCCCACAAATACTGGTCTGTGAAGCCGAAAGCTTGTGTTTCTGTAGTAGGAGCACATCTACCTTTCCCACCAAGGTTGGCTGGAGCTCCTGTCTAAGCACCATCTTCCTGGGGCCACAGGTGCCTCATGAGTGGAACCCGTTAACGTTCCAAGAGATAATGCATAAACTCATGAGGAGGGAAGGTGGGCCACAAACAGCTGTCTGCTTGCGATCGAAGTCGAAGTGGTCGGAGGATGTCCTGTGTGGAGACGAAGGCGCTTGTGTGAAGGTTTCGAAGGAGAGACCGGATCATCGGACCCATCCTCTAAAACCTTCAGTAGAGGGGAAAGGCCCTTCGTCCCGTGATGGTATGCTCTCTCTAACCAGCTCGACGCCTCTGCCAAGGAAATGCTGTAGAAGCCCGCTACCTCTGATGTCCTCCATGGGCGAAGCCCTTCCGCGTAGGCCCACTCCAGGGGTGGTCTAATAATGACCAGGAGTCGGAAACGTTTGGCGCTGTGGCGCCAACGCAAACGAACATCACCCTCCACTGCTGTTGAAGAAGCTCCGCTGCTCTGCTACCAATCCAGTCCTGCACCTGCTCCTGGGATTGGTCTCGTATCATCTCCCAAACATTTTCATTCGTCCATTGCTCATTCCCTTCACTGGAGATAGTGAAGTAATAGCTAGGACCATCGTGTGGGGCAAGGATGATCACCTTACCCTCCGCCCCCTTGCGGAGGAAGAAGATGCTGATGTCTAGGCATGCAGGGAAGGAGCCAATAACCGCTGCATCCAAGTAATCCCAAGGACTTGCTCGATAAAACTCCAATGGAAGAGCTCTAGGAGCAGCCCTTGGGCATGGGGACGAAGATGAGGAGTCTGAACCAGAGGGAGGGGTGCTGGCCACCTGCGGGGAAGGGTCTCTCCCCTCCGCCGAGCCCGGAGGGATAGGCGAGGGTGAGGTCTGTGCTGGCTTCGGGGCTGCAGGTGGCGCAGGTGGAGGGGGAGATTCCCTCTAGATCATGCTCGAGGAAGAGAGTGGAGTGGAAACCACCGGTGCGGAGGGGGATCCTGGAGGGGGTGGGGGTCGGAGAATCGAGGAGGAGGGGGGAGGGGGAGGAGGGCGGGGTGAAGGATGAGGGGGAGGTTGGCTGACCTTCTCCTTTCCCTTCTCCTTCCCCTTATCGGGATGCTGATGAGTAGGGACCATCGGAGGGGGCTCTTGCTGTAGATGGGCAGGTCTTTTGGGGCCTGCTTTGTTTCCCTTCCGTTTTCATTTGACCATCCTTCCCCTTCGGGAGGGGATGTCGTTGACTAGTGCGGAGTATCCTGAGTTGCCTGAATGGGGGCCTTCTGAGGTTCTGTACCCGTGAAGCGAGGACATGAGCGTGCCTGGTGCCCGAAGCCATGGCATCTCAGACATTGGTTAGGGCGACCAGTGACCAAAATACGCTGTGTCACCACACTTGTGTCTGTCTCTATCTTGAACTCTGAGGGGATGCTCTGTGGATTAAGGACTACCACTTTGACACGTGGCACCCCTTGGGCTGCCTCCGCATCAATGTAGGTGTCCTACATAGGCCAACCAAAGTGCGCCCCCAGGTCCTTGATGATCGAGCAAAGCTCGGTTGCAAGACCTGGGAAGATAAGGGTAATTGGATGGCGAGGAATGTGAAAGCGGGCATCAAAGTCCGCTACACTGAAACCCTTGTACCATGGGACCGTGAGGATGATCTTCCCACCCACAAAAGTAGGGGATCGCCTGACCATGTCGCTCCCAGCCTGTGCTGAGGAGAGCTTAAGCCAAAAGATGCCACGTCCCATGAGTGCAACCTCCTCAATGTGACTGTCCTCAAGGTAGAGGGTGGACTGCAACCAGTCCCTGATGTTTGCTCGTAAAGGGGAGTAGCCAATTACTCTCCCATAAACTGATGTCTGGGAGAAATCCGTGGCGGCCTGCTTCACCAAGGAGACCTGGTGCTTAGTCAATGTAACGCGATAGGCTGATGGAGGGGGGGTCCGTCTGGGCCATCGGTTCTGGGCACGTAGCCGCCATATCGCTTGACTAACTGCGAACTCTCCGAGGTAGGGGAAGGGAAAGGAAACGGAAGGAACAGGGATGGGGATTAAGGTGGGGGCGGGGGGAAAGGGGGATGGAGAGGTATGGGGAAGAAGGTGGTGACGAAAGGGTTGGTGGGGGAAGAGGAGGAGAAAGAGAGGGGGGGGGCAGCGCAGCGCAGGGGGTGAGAGGAAGGAGAAGGGAGGGTGTGGCAGTGCCGCACGAGGGGGTGGGGAGGAGAGGTAAGGAGGGGAGGGAAAAAAGGGGGGGCAGCATGGCGCAGTAGTGGGGAGGGGCAGGAGGGTACGAGGGGGTTGGTAGCACCACACGAGGGGGTGGGGCGGGTGGGGGGGGCTGAATGCGGCGACGGGGGGAGCAGGGCGGAGGAGCGAAGTGAGGGGGGGGAGCGAAAGGCAGAGAGGGAGTGAGGTGAGCGGAGCGGGGCGGAGTGGAGCAGAGCGGAGCGAGGCGGGGTGAGGTGAGGTGCGTGGAGTGTGGCGAGGGGAAGGGGAGGAACGACGAGTAGAGGATGAGGAGAGGGGGTGGCTAGCTGCGTAGCAGCAACTGACGGAGGTAGATTTGATGGTACATAAATTGCCCATACCCATTGAGCACGTGTTCAAAATGAATGGCATCCATTATGAAGTAAAGAAATCAACAATACCTGGGGCAGGATATGGTCTTTTTGTACACACGAGCATCAAGAAGAAACAAGATTTGATGGTATATAATGGTCCAAAGTATGATTATGATACTTGGAGATCTCTCCTCAAGTTTTTCCCAAGGATGAAGACTTATGGAATGTTTGAAGATCCATTCATTGAGCCATTGACAGATGTGAAATGTATTGTGAGAGATGTATTGTATGGAAACATTGCTGGATATATAAATAGCTCAATGTATTATAAAGAAAGAACAAATGTTATATTTGTATAGATCCCTAAACTACCACCTTGGGCTCAAAAGTCATAAGGAAATTTGAGTGCCCATGGCTACATTACTGTGCAAACCATAAAGGATATCTCCTTCGGAGATGAGCTACTTTGTGAGTATGAATACTAGTATGGAATTGTTAATGATTATGTTAAACGATGTGGTGCAAAATTGGCTATGTGTCAATGGTTTTGATTATATTTAGTACAAGAAAGCAATTTAAAAAAAGGTTTTTATCAAGACCATGTCTCTGAGTTTCATGAGCTCTATTGTGATGGAGAGTTTCATGAGCTCTATTGTGAAATAAGAATGTATTTGTTCTATTGAAGCTGGCTTTTTAGTATTGGACATACACATGATCATATCAATCACGTTTTTAGCACAATCTCAAGAGAGAGATAAAACACAAGGATGTGGAGATAATAATGACTGATAAAACACAAGGATGTGGAGATAATAATGACTTGACAAGGAGATATGGGAGGCAAATTGGATTGCAATAAGGAAAGTGCAGTATGCTCTAATATCAATAGAACTTGAATGGAGGAGCTTTATTTGACCTTTTCTACAAAAGGGTGGCGATGCTCTAAAAGTTAATAGCCATACCACATGACTTTCTCTTTATTTCAAAGGATAAAAAACTAGTAGTAGTGGCAACACTATTTTTTTGATATACAATGGCACTTGAATATCCTTTATACTCTTTGGACTTCAACTTTGAGCAAGGAAATGCACCTAAAATGGGCTACTATATAAGAATCCAGCGATAAATCTCAGGGTGAAATAGATGGCTTACACTTTATTATTCCGCACAAAGAGGAAATGATGGTGGAATATCCTCTTGGCATGAACACAATGCATTTGTAATTAAAAAGACACACAAATTGATAGAACATATTGAGAATATGTGGAAATACAACATTGAGAAATGATGCAATCTCTTTTGTCCATATTTTGGTAATGAATTGTGCCCAACTTTGGACTTTGGAATTGAATTCAAATCACTAATTGCATGTTCATTTTGTGGACTATGTGGAGAACAAAGAGAGTTGATGCCAAACTAGATATACAAGGAGATGATTAGTTGCAATTTTTCTATCAGATGATGAAAATGTGAATGTGATATTTGGGTGTAGAGGTATTGGACATAAAATAGGGATGCTCACGGGAGAGACCTGACATTTAAAGCAATCTTAGTATGAGCCAAGTAATAGGACAAATTATATGGATAATAACAATAGTAATGAACGAGTCCCAAACCATGTTCTAGCCCTTTCCTCGGTCTCCCATCCCTTTCTAGAGTTGTCATTTTAAAGACATATATTTTCTAGAAATTATAAAGCAAAGCACGTTATGTCAGAGAGAAAAATGTGATGCCCACTTCCCTAGTATTTGTTTGAGGCGTTGGATTCATCTTCAAAGTTGTCTTGCTTTCTTTGATTCACGGATTCACGATTCAATTCCGCTCTTTCCCTTCTTTGGATCTCGAACTCCTCGGTCTTTTACTTAAAATCGGTGAGGCTAAAGGTTGGAGAACCTTAGGATCTTGAAAGAGAGAAAGGGGTGAAAAGGTCCTTAGATTCTTTGGAAAAAGAGGGGAGGCCTTAAACTATGGAGAGGGGTAAAAAAGAAGGAAAGTGAGGTGGCTTTTTTCAAAGTTTTGTGAAACCTTTAAATGACGTGGCCTTTTCAAAACTTTGGCAGAGAAAACGAAATGAAGACGGCAAACAAAATGACGTGCACTCAAGACTCGGAAACTTCTAACAAGCCGTTGCGCACGAGTCTTTATTCCACTATGCTTTTCATGCCTCTATTCTTGTATACCTTCACCCAAGAGAATCATATACTGCAAGAGGCTCTATGAGAGAGAGCGCGCACTGCATGGTCTTTCAACAAACTGCATAAACTGTCCGTGACAGTCCGCAACTTACAAACCTCAGCCAAGATGACGTTCCAATGCAGCAACACTTCTGAAATCTTTCTGGACCTAGCTCTTGATCTCTGCACCATCGCTCAATGCTAACAGCTGTATTGCCAAAGGTCGTCTCACAGTTTGGTTGTGGGCCCTTCAATTTGCGATGCCTTTTGAATAACAGTGGGCTAGCACTCTAGAGCCTAACAACTCCGGTTGCAACAGTCATCTACTAGTTCTAGGTTGGAGTGTGCACGGTTCTCCAGAGTTAATTTGGACTACTGCTACGCCACTGTAACAGACCTAATTCATCTAAAACCTGTTGTATTGCATCGTCAAAGCGCCTGAAGACCACTTACAACGGGTGGTCACAAAGCTAAAGCCTTGCAATTCACTTCACCCAACTAGGCACACACCCACTCAACACAATAGCAATTTCCATCCTCAGATTCAGAAGAAGGCTCTGATACTAATGATACATTTTTTGAACAAGAGGGCTCTCTCTGCTCATTCCTCCCAGCCACAGTTTCCAGTGATCCCCTCTTTGTGAGTACTCTTTCGTTTTTAGATCACCCTGGAGATCTCTCTTTGGAAACCTCCCCCAAGCCCAATGCTTACAAAGTGGCCTCCTCTTTTGGTGCCATGTGTCCCACAAGGGACCTTACCCTTCTAGCCCCCTCATGGGCTCTCCTTTGCACCTCTTAACTAATGTCTAGGCCTAGGCATGATCCTAGACCCAAACCCTCTAGGCCTCATAGTATGGAAGAACCGTCAAGCCCTCTGGGTTCCCACCTGGGTTCCCACCTAACCACAATCACGATACATGGTTCCAGGATTATGGCTGACGTAATATATACCTGCGAGCATGTTTGAGTCGCTTGCAATACAAGACAAGTAGATGTTGGAGTCAAGGTTTCACGCTTGCCAACAGATGTCCAGGATGTGTTGAAACAAATAAGGTAGTACTTTTCTGATGTGAGAGGAATCATGAAGTTATGGCATGTTCACGAAACAATAGAGAAATTGAACAAACAAATAGACTCTTTCTCAAAGGCGATCTCAAGAAGCATGATGACTAACTTAAAGAGTTGCAAGGATGGCAAATCCAAATTGTCATCCCAGTCAATCAGAGTTGCTATGCACCTTTGATGATAACTTCCCTCAGAAAAATTTTTGAGCAATACAATATCAAGATGAATTTTCTACATATGAAGCCACATATGCAACAAATATAGTGGTATGTGAGAGAATGCTCAAGGTGGGTGTTGTTATGGATAAATTTGACCAAAGTAAAAATGCATAAATATGTGTGTGTGTTTGTATGTGCGGCAACAGTATAATGAAATATGGAGTGCATAGGGCCCAGGGTTGAGGTGGTAGGGCATGACCATGTGCCACCCTTCCAAGTAAGAGGACCCATAAGGTGTGATGTACATAATCCATGGTAGTAATATTATAAAATGTAAGGTGGCATGGCTCCTTCATGTGCCACCCCTCCACCTAGGCTGCATTTAGTGAGATATGGCCCAAAGTCCATGGGAGAAGTAATATAAAATAGGTGGAGATGGATATTATATTGGGTTATTCCCTCCATATAGGATAGGCCCATGTGGGGGAGGTATAGAAGATCCAAGAGTGCAAGTTAAATAATGGGTAAAGTAGGATGAGGTGGCAAGATTCCTTGTGCCAACCCTCCACTTGTCCTCCTAGATGTTTGAACGTATTATAAAATTGGGAAGAGACCAAGGGAGTATGATAGACTTGGGATATGGGAGTTGATATATGTGGAAAAATGTGGCCAAGCGTTATCGCACACAATTGAGTTGCTGATTGCCAACGCAGAAGACACAGCCCGCTTATTTATCAAGTATTGGTATCCAATTGGAGGATCACCACGGACCATTACCACAGACAGGGATTGTGAAAATCCACACTTTTCGAGAATGCAAATGTGTGCAATGCATGCAGAATTTGAACGCCGATTGGCCCTCTAATGGGGAAGAGCGCCCTCATGAGAGTACTTGTTTCTTTTTTGACCTACATGCAAGGTGGGAGAGAAATGACGGATGAATGCAATGTGGTAGAGAGAATGCAACTTGAGATTCATAATGAAAGGATGATACCCTTTCATTAATGTCCCTTGAGATCACTCAAGTTCCATCTTCCCATTTACACCTACCCTTAGCCTATGACCCATGCATCTACCATTCAATGCACCTTAATGCACCCTTCCCTTCCTATTGCCCCTAGGACCTAGATAGGTGTGTGCACATTTTTATTTATAGAATAAGTATCACATGTCCAAATTCGATGCCGTCTGAAGCAATGGCTCTAGCTCGACTAGTCCTATCTACTCAGATGATCCAACGCCATAACAAATCGGTCGGTGTACATCATAAATACAAATACATGTTACACCATTGGCATATAACATAATAATAATGTTTTAATGTCTACTAATCACAGATTAGTGATTTCTCTTGTCATGACAGTCCCTCCTACTTGAATGGGCAGAAGTCCTCTTCTGGATCCTCTCTTGTCTCTTTCTCTTGCGTACGCTTCTCTTTTACTTCTGCATTTGCATCTCCTCTTCATAATCTGCAAATAATCTTCTCCTGGTAGTACACGATCTCTTCTGAATCCGAACTTAAATCTCATCTTCAAGTTCTGGTTGCTCTTGATGCTGAATATTCAAAATGCAAAAGTACCACTGCAGTGCCTCTTCAGTATCTCTTCATGCTCAGAATCCTCTTATGAATACTTAGTTGTTGAAATCTCTTTACAGTAACCTGCTCAATAAGCTTAAACACATTCTCAACAAGTTGGTCAGTATTAAAACAATTCTGTCACCCAAATGTTTTCATTGAACTAGGTAGACCTTGGCTATGGATGATTTTGCGATGGAGAGCTACTTAGTCTATAGAAACATTTTGCGATGGAGAGCTACTTAGTCTATAGAAACTATAGACCTTCAATCTCTTTTTCCAACTCTTCTATTTCAGCCCTATATATCTTATCAGATGCTCTACACGGAGGAGAAAAATATTTATTCTCTGTCCATACTCTACAATGAATATGCCTACTCTCTATTTAGTTCACACATCCATACACCAGTGTTGGCTGAATGTATAGCATTTACTCTTGGTTCTATGTTCATCGTAGAGTCTTGGGATGAGGAGGTAGAAGCCTCACCCTCCTGCTTGGATGCTTTGCCTTTCCCTTTTACAAAATTGGTTTTGACAATTTTGGCTAATAGAGTAGGACATTTATGCCATGGATGCCCTGGCTTATGTTTCTTACATCTGAAACATTTTTCCTCCTTAATTAGCTTTTTCTTCTCATCGTCAGTCATGGAAGGAAATGGCTGTTAACATTTTGTACAATAGCTTTCTCATTTCCTTTGTTGAAGGGTTTACACGGATTCAATTTTCTCTCGGCTATTTCAGCCAGCTTAGTGAGGTCCTTAAGCGTGGTCGGGTTAAACATTTCAACCTCGTACCTTACTTTTGGGCTTAAGGCTGCTAAATACTTCTTTCTCCTATCTTCCTCACTCATTTCGGGTAACTCTAGAGAGAGTTTCCAAAATCTGGCTGTAAAATCTACATTACTCTCATTATCGCTCTGCCTAAACCTCTCCCAATGAAAGGTTAGGTTCTCTTCATGCCTCAGTGGCATGAAAGTGGCTTTCAGTTGCTCCACGAACTTAGCCCTAGGCTCTTTTCCTGTTTGTGACAAGGACCACCACATTAGAGCATCCTTCTGCAGATGCAATGTGGCAAGAGCAAGCTTCTCTTGCTCGGTCTTGTCTTGATGGGCAAAGTATAGCTCAAAATGACGAATCCAATTGAGGATTTTGTCAGCCTCCCTTGCCCCATCATATTTGGGGAACTCAATTCTCTCTCGCGGTTGGAATTTGGACCTCTTAGAAGGGGTACTCAACTCTTCATCCCCGAAGTTTAAAGTCCTCTAGTCCCTAATCTTGTCATAATGGACTGCTCAATCATATTGCTAAGCTGGAAAATCAGCTTATCAACAAGAGTCTCCTCTCTTCCTCTTGCACTTGGATTATAATCCATGTGTACTGGGCTTTGAGTTGAAGGCATGAACTCATCACCTTGTTCTTAGCTGGTCTCATTTCTTCTTTCATTACGAAAGGAGAACTCTCTATCAAGAGGTTTTTGAAGGAGAGATTGCTATAAATCTATTTGTGGGTTATCATACTCAAGATGTGTATAACTCTCACCTAATCCATCCTCTTCAAGAGAGAGGGGCTGAAGGTGTTCTTTCTCTCTCTCCTTGGGGTAATGGAGAACAAGGAATAAGTTCATTGTTATATGTCTCTTCCCCTTCCATTCTTTCCTTTTAGTAATACAAGAGAGAAAATGTCTTGCTATAATTTAAAAAAAAAGAGGTTTATTTTACAGCAAAAGTCAAGTGTTGTAGAGTTGGTGGTACTTATCCGACTCCTGCTTCGTTTGTGTTGAGAAGATACTTAAAATGACCTCCTTTCCCTTCTCTTTCAAGCTTTTCTTCTTGTATTTCAGCTGTAAACTGGTACGCTCCATTTAAGCTACTTGTTTTGAGCGGATTGGAGCTCTAGATATCATTATAGGGGGTACTTGATGGCTGGATCACCCCCTTAAAATCTTATTCCGATCCGACTTTCCGTTGGGGAGAACGCGGGATCCCTTTTCCTCACGGTTTAAGGCTTTTAAAGGTACACATGGGGGAGGGGGGGGCAATTCACCTCGTGAGGACACCCCGTTCACCGTTCAAGACCAAAAATTTTCAAAAAAATCCCTCGTCTCACAATCTCGGAGATCGGTCGGTCGTGATCCTCTTCTGCAACTTCTCTTGCGACTTCCGTCGTCCGCAACTGTCGCCCTCTTCTCATCCTGCTCGTGGATCGTCACCGCTCTAATACCAAATGTGAAAATCCACACTTTTCGAGAATGCAAATGTGTGCAATGCATGCAGAATTTGAATGCCGATTGGCCCTCTAATGGGAAAGAGCGCCCTCGTGAGAGTACTTGTTTCTTTTTCGACCTACATGCAAGGTGGGAGAGAAATTACGGATGAATGCAATGTGGTAGAGAGAATGCAACGTGAGATTCACAATGAAAGGGTGATACCCTTTCATTAATGTCCCTTGAGATCGCTCAAGTTCCATCTTCCCATTTACACCTACCCTTAGCCTAAGATCCATGGATCTACCATTCAATGCACCTTCATGCACCCTTCGCTTCCTATTGCCCCTAGGACCTAGACACGTGTGTGCACATTTTTATTAATAGAATAAGTATCACATGTCCAAATTCGATGCCGTCTGAAGCAGTGGCTCCAGCTCGACTAGTCCTATCTACTCAAATGATCCACCGCCATAACAAATCAGTCGGTGTCCATCATAAATACAAATACATGTTACACCATTGGCGTATAACATAATAATACTGTTTTAATGTCTACTAATCACAGATTAGTGATTTCTCTTGTCATGACAGGGATTCCAAATTCACCTCACATCTCTAAAGGCCTTGTTTGAAAACTTTGGCACTAAGCTCCAGATGTCCAGTGCATTCCATGCACAAACTGGCTGATAGGCAATCAGAGGTATATAATCAATCGTCATTTGACGTGTTCAAATCTTATTGTCATGATGCACTGTCATAGTGGAAGCAGTATGCTCGTACAAGCCATACTGAATTATATATATTCATCAAGGATCGGTCATATACCGTTTGACGCAGGTTTTGGTAGGAGGCTTTCTTCATTCCTCACCAAGATGATCTTCCCGTCTCTCCAAGCCAATAAAACTACAGAATCCATGGCAAAGGTTACGGAGTCCGTTAAAGAACACCTCGCCAAAACACACACGCACCAAGCCACCGAGTCTCGTCGAGATGTCAACTATAAAGAGGGTGATTGTGTTTATTTAAGGATTATCAAGCAAAGGTTGAAACAAGTGGGCAAGCGATGCCCCAAGCTCTCCTTCAGAAGTTTTGGACCCTTCCCCATCCTTAAAGAAGATCAACGACGTCTGTGAAATTGCGGCTTCCGGACAGTTGGATAATGCACAACATCTTTCATGTCTCGTGGTTGAAACCTTATATTGTCCCAACACTCAGTGATATCATAGATGAAGTGACCAATGATGCAGAAGTTAGAGTCAAAGCAGATTCTCCTCCACAAATGGAAGCATGGGTCAGGACGATGCATCCGCAAATTCTACACGAAGTCCGAGATCGAGGGACCCATGAAGCAGTTTGGCTAGATGAAAGTTTCTTCCAAGATTTCCCAGATATTGGTGGAGTACTTGGAGGCCATGCATTTACTCAAGTTAAGGAGAAATGTCACATGCACCCCTACACTTGGGTGCAAGGTGACAACTACGTACATCGACAGGTGCTAGTAGATCCCTAATCTAAGTGATTGTCATATGCTGTGACCCCATTGTGAGCCCTAGTCCAGGTACAGTCAGCACTAGCTACATAGGTCAATCTCTCAAGCCTTAGATCAGTCCTTGTTCACTGGTGCCTACTGGAGAACTCAGTAGGTTAGTGTTTCCATCTTAGGGTTTAGCTAGGTCTAGGTCTCAGCCTAGGTAGGAGCCCAGAAGGGCCCTTGAGGGCTGGACCAAGAGAAGAGGATAGGAGCAGCCAAGATAGGAGCCCCAAAAGGCCCCTTGAAGTAGCTCCACATCAAGGGAAAGGGCTGGGGGAAGGCACCTTTTATAGAATGCCTTCTGCCCCTCCCTAGGCAGCCTAGAGGGCTGGTTTTGAGGGCCAACCAGCCAGCCAACTGGCTGGTCAACTATATTAGGTTGGTTGGGCCAGCCAACCAAGCCCCTCCAGCCCCCTATTTAAAGGGGGGCTTGCATAGGGTACAGCCCCTTGCAGAGCCAAGTATGCAGCTCCTGAGCCCCAATTGGCCTCCTGGATGTAGGCCCCAATGATGCTGCTCTACTGCTCCTTTCTTCTACCTGAAGTGCTGCACTGGTGGATGCCAAGTGAGGCCCAAATGCCTCCTTTATATAGGGCTGAATGCCCCTCAACCTGGCCAACCTGGTAGGGGCCAAATAGCCGACCCAAACAGCCATACCAGCTGACCCAGGTAGGTCCGTAAACCAACCTGTAGGGTACTCCTTTTAAGGCCCTTTGCAGGCCCGCCTGGCCACGTGGCATCCAACCACTGGCCCAGGCTGCTCCAGCCCATGATAGGGGCCCATCTCTGCCCCAAACAAGGTACCTCGATCCTGTGCACATTCCGCACCTGTTCAGGTCTCCTCTAGGCCCCGAAGCCCTTCCAAACTGCTCCGTACAGCCTGCTGTAGATGTCTGTACCAGGGCTGATGTCATCACTGCCTTATTGCAGCCTTTCCTTGCTGTTTTCCCTGCGCAATCAGGTCCTCTCCACCCGTGGACAGCCTCATGGCATAACTGTGCCAGATCAGCCCTGCAGGAGCTGCACCATCTACCAGGTACTTGTTTCTTTGTGCTGCCCATATAGCACACTTTTTGCTGCAGCCTGCCCATGTGGCAGCCCCATATTCGATCCTTTTGTTCTATGTCCCCCCCCCATGCACTCATCATTTGGGGCCTCATATTCCAACAATGTCAGCATGAGTGGATAGGTTACAAATATATACTGCTTGTCATGTGGTGCTCTTGGAACATGGCCGCGAAAATTTGACAGACTAAGAGCAGAAGCAAACTAAACTTGAGGAGCCTAAGCCTAGGGGAGTACGGCTTCAACAAGATCAAACAAACAATGGCAAAAATCTGAGTGCACAAAGAGGCATGAGAAGGCATGAGGCCACTCAGATAACCTTATTTAGGCGGTCTGCAACCCCATGTCAAAAAGTTCGAGTCCAAAGAAGTCAGAGGAGCCCTCGGAAGCCTACTTGAGGCATGAAAGTCAGACCACAGAAGTCAAAGGAGCCCCGAGCAGACTGACAAAAGCATGAGGCCACTCAAACCGGCCTTAAGGAGGTAGTGTGTAACCCAATGTCAAAAAGCTCAAGTCCAAAGATATTAGAGAAGCCCAAGGGAGATTGACAAGGGAAAGCCCGAGGCATGGAGCCATTAGCAACCAAGGACCCATCCACGAGGTATGGGAGGACAAGGGTGAGAAACCGGCGGAACCTTTTAGTCACTTCCAGAACTTCTATCACATGTGCATCATCAATGCGTCCAATACTAAGGAGGACTATATGAATTACTAACATTGCGCCTACCCATGAGTAGAAAAAGGACCAAAATCAAGCCACAACATGTGCCGTGAGCCAGGAAAGGTGGGTGAACACTACGTCACCACTAAGAAGTAAGGTGAAGTTCCAAGATTTCCAAGGATTGGATTCAAGTAGTTTTCGATAGGATATTTTCAAAACTGGGAAGAGAATAAGGGAGCCTTCTTGAGGCAATTCGGAAGAGAAATCAACAGAGAGAATGTTAGGAGAATAAGTCAGTCCCGGATTTCATGCTCTTGATGAGAAAACTCATTAATCTACTAAGAGTTGAATTAAACTATGAAGAAGTTGTTCTTAAGCACCTTTTTAATGGATTACAATCAATGGAGATTCTCAACCCAACCCAAACATATTATGAACTACTGTATCAAGTTATAGCTTGGAATAGGGTAGCCCAGCCAAGTCACACAAAAAAAAGGATTCCCAGAGTTTAGGCCTTAGTCCTCTGAATAAGGGGGGAGAATGTTCTGGACATAGTGCAACTAGTGTTATAGAGGTCACCTAACCCTCTATATCATCCTGCTTCAACAACATGTATCCACTTGCTTGGTAATATTTCCTTTTGTTTTTCAATAGTATGCTTATTAAGAAATGAAATGTTTTCCTACTGTTCAGTAACGGTCAATGGGGACTAGGTCTAGCATTTGAGGGTGGACCCCCTTGCTTGGGTTATGGGCATTAGTGACCCACAAGAGTGATGGCCTCTCTTTGAGAGAGACATCTGGAAGCCACACCCCACCTGAGTACCCAAACATAGGACCAATCAAATGCACAGATTGCATACTGACCTAAACACCATTCAAGAGAATGTTCCCTGAGCTTTGGATGTGGGCCTAGCAGCATGCCAAGAGTAATGGAGATACAAGATAATACGACAAACAAATGAGCTCAGTATGGCTCAATTATGACCTTAGAGTATGTCAGTAGATAGTCCAAGCTGTTAGGAACCCATGGGTGCGATCAGAATTGAATTCTGACAACTTTAAAATTCTAGGGTTTTTGGGAGTGACGTGGCAGACTACCACATGGAATCTGAGTTGGCAGGTCATTCCACTTGTCCCACACATGTGGCAACATGCATGGCAGGTGGCAGGGCATGCAGGCCAAGTGTCTAGCCCCAAATCTGGTAGATTTGGGGTAGGTTGTGGGCTGTCCTCTTTGGGACTGCAGCCCACCAAAAATCTAAGACACCACTCTGGGCCTGGGGGGGGGGGGGTTGAGCCTATAAAAGAAGGCCTCTCCCCTTCATTCACTACCCCTCCCTTCGGATCAGCATTGGCACTCTCTCTCTACAGCTATCACTCCATAAAGGCTTTCTCTCTGGCTGTTTTTCTAAGCTGCTCTCATTCCAGTCCCATTTTCCACACTCTCCTCACCCAAGGGAGCTTCAGAGGCATCAAGGACTTCATCTACAAAAGGGTCAAGTCACGAAGGGAGTCTGTATTGTCGAGTTTATCTCATTTACAGCACTATTTGATGATGTTTCTACTATCTTTCTAGAAACTAGTGCTTGCCTCTAATGTTGGATGTAAGTGGTGATTATTGCAGGCTTCTTCCTTGTGGATTGGGCAAGCCAAGAGTTGAAACCTGAGCTTGGAGTCCTCCTTTCTATTGTCTACCTTGTACATATGCTCTTGAGTCTTGTATCTAGGTCCTAGGCTTTCACTGAGTTCATCAGTTTGAAAGGTGCATTGCACCTTGGTCTTGTATCTCCATTTTCAAGAATAAAGTGAGCCTGGATAAAGGGGGGGGGCCGTCTTGGCCCCTCAATCATATTGCAATTTCCAATGATGTCACTTTGTGTTTAAGCTGTTTAAGTCTTAATTCCAGCTTAATTGCAATCTCTTAAGTTCAAGTATATGTGTTTGGCAACTCGCAATCATTTCATTCAAACGCCTCTGCAAAATCCATTGTTTGAATTGATAGAAAGCACCGAATAGTTTACACTATGACAGTTAGGACATGTAAATAAACAAGATGAATATCATTCATAAGGCCTGCCCAAGATCGAAAAAGAAGACGAATTGAATGTGCAGCACAGAAAAGGGGGCAGAAAGCTGAGAGAGAGAGAGAGAGAGGGAGAGAGGGAGAAAGAGAGAGAGAAAGAGAGAGAGAGAGAGAGATAGAGAGAGAGGATTTGAAGGGAAGAAATTAGCAATGAGAGAGGGAGAAAGAGAGAGAGGATTTGAAGCGTTGATGTGGCTCCAAGCAGCGAGAATCCCCTTTAAAAATGAGCATTTGAAATGCCCATTGGCTTTACTTAGGCCTCCATATATGGCAGGCTCATCGAGAAAGGAACCTTGGCTGATGAGAGGTACGTTGGAGTGAATGAGCTGGCTTGACTTTCCATGGAACCTCATAAATTTAATTATAAGCATTGTTGCATGAAGTTTTACTCAAAGTTGAAAAGCTCATAATGATTGTTTTGCTTTTAGTATGCCGAGGGAATATCTTGGTTATGATATCTGCTTTCCTGCATTTTCAAGATTTATAGCCCTAAAAGACGACACGTCATCATACTTTGCGACTTACCGAAAGTAATCCCCGTTTGACGACGAATTAATGTCGCACCCATTCCGTCCCTTACCTCTCAATGGTACATAGGCAGGCAAAGATTATAATCACGGACACAGAGCAGAAGCTGTGGGACTTGATCCTTCGCAAAGGCATGGCCCTTCCACCAAAATGGACTGAAGGAGGTAATAGCTGCAGAATGGCCAACGAGCTGGAGGATTAATCAATGGGTCCTAGATGGAGGCCCCGTGTTAAACTTACTTTCAAGACTATACAAACTGCAGAAATTTCAATGCTAACCAGACTTAGTTCCCAATAAGGCCCAATCAGCATGGAGAACCAAATGCTTGAGGATATGGAATCATGGCAATATTAAAGTTCAAGTTTACATTGAGGAGGGTAATGCACAACTGGCCATTACCCAACTGGCTACATCTATGTGATAGGATTGCCAACTGGAAGGAGGTTGATACAAAGTGCCCTATGTGCAGGTAGCAGAAGAGCAATGCCTGCAGTTATTTTGGAAGTTGCCAGGTAGCTCAGAGAGTTTCAGTGATACTGGCAAGCCCTAAGGAATACAAAAATACTGGGGAAGTTCCAAGGGAAGTAGGATGTGTCTCCTAGGTTACATGAACAGTTTTACTGCATATATGAAATAGATTTGGCCGATAATCAGAGGAGCTGTAACCCACAATAAAGTTGCCTTCTCAACAAATCAGTAAGAGGGTTTTGAAGTTGAGCAGATGATAGGTCTGGTTTGCAGTCCTCTGAGAGACTTGTAAGGGTCAGAATTGGGTCAGTTTGGCTCGATCGAGGGGAATCTTCCCACGAGGTATTTAGGAAAGTAGATAGAAGTACTTGCAAAGAGAGACACTGAGCTCTGCTCAAGTTCTGTTTTATAATCTGGGCTGTTTGTCCTCTTTTTGGTAGTAAAATCTACAAAGTAACACCTTCCGTCAACACCCCCAAAAGAAAACACCACCAGGATTTCTTTTCATCTGTTCCTGCAAATGTCCAAAAATATCAAAGCAGATATTTTTAAACGCAGTGGTAGAAGCTCAAAACCCATTGGTCTGTATGGAAAGGGCCTTTTCAGATGTTCTTGTGTGGCCATGACTAATCTCAGCAGTGTATAACCTCAAGGGCATATCACATTACCTTTCCAGAAAAGAAAGTTTGGATTATGATGCTCTTTCCAAACAATTGATTGGTAGACTGGAGGTGCATTTTTGCATTGCTTTGTACCAAGAAATCCAATCATTCAGCTTCTCTCCCCTTCCTCATCCAACCTGGAAGTCACTATGGGGAGCTTGTGCTTCACAAATTCATCGAGCATCGCAGAAAACTTAGTTACAGGGAGAGAACTGATCCTTGTCAGACTTAACTTCATGTATCTTAGCACCTGAGATATTTGTGCAAAAGATGGGCGACGACGTGCATCAGAATCCCAGCACCTCTTGATGCAGTCTGCAAGAACAGGGGGACAGCTTGATGGCAACTCTGGCCTCACATTCTCCATGACTCGCTTGTATACTTCCTTCGGACGCACATTTGCAAAGCACTTTGGAGCTTCACCAGTGAGAATCTCATAACAAAGTATGGCAAAACTGTAGACATCAGCCTTTACAGTGTATTTCTGAGAGACAACAATGATATCATCAGAATCACCAGGACCTGCATGACCAAGAACCTCCGGTGCCCTGTAGTAACTGGTACCCGCCTTCTCTGTTGAGAAGAAGGGTGTATCAGGTTTGAACTTTGCCATGCCAAAATCTGCCAATTTTATTTCAATATAGCCTCTCTCGTCCAATGACCTTACACTACTTGGATTCACCAGGACGTTGGAGGGCTTCAAATCTCTATGAATCACCTTCATTTTGTGTAGATACTCCATGCCTCTCGAAACTTGAAACATGATATCTACTATCACATTTAGAGTCAGTCTAGGCTTCCGCCCAGCTGCTCTGGCTTGCATGTCGGAATCGAGATCACCACTCATTAGCTTTGTCACTAATGAGCACGTGCCAGCCCTTTCATTCACTGACCATCCTATCAACTGAAGTGTATATGGACTGCTCAAACCTGCAAGCATGGCTACCTCTCTTATGAAACTGGGATGCCTTGTTGGAAACTCTTTTACTGCGACTCTCTGGCCCAACCAAGTCCGCTCAAAGACAGCACCGAAACTGCCAGTCCCAATAAAACGGCTGCTGATCTCACAGATATCTTCTGGATCAATCTGACAACTGTCAGGAAGGGCCTCCTGTGCCTCGACTCGTAAATGAACATTCGCCCCACACCTTCGGGCAAGGAAACTCGCAATTCGGTAAGCGTTGCGCTTTTGAGGGCTTAGGAACTTTTTCCCGAAGAAGCTCATCTGAGCATATTTCTTCTTCATCGAGTTTAGCAGGTTAACCATAACGTCTTTATCCACACGAACATGTTCCAAAAGATCCTCACTGCTTAAGATTTGGTCACATTCCGCTATCCTTTTTCGTAACACTTCTTCAAATGGCATTCCTCTGAAATGATGAAGAACTGCACCTAAAAGAGCAATACACCACATGAAATTGTGAAGGTGAATCACATACGCCTCTCCTGTGTTGAGACTGGATGCCAAATGCTGCAACCAGGCACCTTCCGAACAAGCCAGGAAATAGGCCTCAATCTGGTGCATGACACGTTGGAGGTTCTTCACCAGTTCATCGCATTCAATAGGCATGTGAAAACTACGCAGTTCTTCTAACCTGGTGCAGCAGGTGCTGGCTAGATGATGGCATTGCTTTGAATTCAAAATAATAGGCTGCCCTCGGATGCTTCCTTTTTTAGCAACTTTCGTGAGCAGAGAAAGCCAGTTGTCCCAATTTCTACCCGATTCCTCCCCGTTGAACGATCCCATCGTCGCAGCCATCTAATGCTTCTTCCAATTGAAGGATCGTGGGGCGAATTGCGAATGGTTTTGTCCGTTTTAGACCTGTTGACGATGGATATCCGACAACAGCAAATAGACAATTCCTTTTCGCATGAAGCTGCGATTCTGATGGTAAATGTTCTGAGGATAGACTGGGGCATTGGTGAAAGAACGATCTCCAAAAAGAAAAAGGGCGAGAATGGTAAAAAACCTGTCTGCGGAAGAGGATGAGATGAATCGCTGCTAGCACACAAGCAACCTGCAACACGCGGAGCTACTCATCATCTTCATTCCGGTACATTACAGACATAAACAAGTTGGGTGGAAGAAAGAACTTTCAGAAAATACCTTTGTGTGTGTGGGGCAAAGCAAGAAAACAAGGTGAATGATAACAAGAGTGCATGTATGCACAAAAGCATTCGCTTTGGATTATGAGCTCTGTCCAAAAGAAATTTAAGGACAATTTCTGTAGTTTTTTTTTTTTTCTGTAACGAAAGTATGTATTAAAGGTAAAGTGGACTGTAGAAGAAGAAAAGGCAGCCTCAGAAAGAGAGGCAAACACCTCTAGTTCAAGCTTCTACCTATCACTCTAAAGCTTTCATTATCTTCACCCAAAAAAATGTATTACCATTGTTGGGAGCTGACAATTTATGTAGTTGAAACATGCAACATTACTTCAAAGTGGATAGCCTCTACTTAACCTTGAGAGACCCGCTTATTGTCGCTTATTGTCACTTATAACTCTCTATATTACAAAGTTCCTTTTTTTGTCATGGAGCACATGACTACAATCTTAAACCAAAACTTGGATCCTACCGTTTAATGAAAATATCATGAAAAGAGAAAAAAAGAATGGAAAAAAAATGTAAACATGAGACAACGACACAAGGTCCATCAAGACCCGATCCTCCCTGCAAATGTCAAGGGTAGTGTTTTATTATTGCCTTGGTGATGTGCAAAGATTTGCCCAACGAATACATGAATAAGACTACACTCATAAGAGCTCATATGGTTGCAACCTGAATAATATTGTGTCATGGACTACAACCATATGAAATATTATCCTTCGATCTTGCATCCCATGTGGCATCTCTACTGTTGATTTCAAAACTTATTTGAAATGTTGTAAGAATTCAAGCTGAAGCAACATTGATAATATCAGAGTCTAATAGTATCGACTTAGTACTTTATTGTATCGAATAAACAATCACTAGGGCTGTGTTGATAACGTAGGACGGCGTCAATTGAGTGTTGATTTTCAATACTAGGTGTAAGATCTAGGCTTGTAGTTGCTACGAGAATTACAACTTCATTATCAGATTGAGTTGTCATTTCAACATTTGGCTCAAAGCGGTAAGGTGTGTAGAATTGCCATCATACAAGATCTGTAATGGGGTCGATACGTTTTCATTGCTACACTACATACATATGTTTCCTATTGCAAATGACCACACTTGAATTGGTCTTTGAAGGAACTTTGAAAGCCATGCAATGACAAATCTATCTCCCCAAAGACCACCGCGTGATATTGGAACACTCATTCGTATAAGGTATTCATCATGACCTTTAAACAACTACGAACTATAACAATCCAAAATTTTGTTTTGAATCTACACAACAATGATCAGCACACAATAAACTGTTTCAACACATATTTGGATTTGAGCTTCATACATGAACAACATGGAGTTCAAACGCATCCCTTTTTCAACAGGTACGCGACTGCATCAAATAAACGATCGCTTAGTATGTAACCATAATGCATGACACGGCTTAAGTTTTGTTTACGCAAGATGTTATCAATTGATTTGTTTGGGTCCATTGTTGTTGTTTTGAATGCCAGGCTCGCCTTCTTTTTTTCTTAAAAGAGAAAAAATCTATCAACAGGGCTACCTTTGCAATTTTAAATGAATCAGTTTGATGTCCTTCTAGAAGCCATGCATAGCTTAGTAAGAGGAGATGCAGCTTGTTGAAAGAAAGCATGTCTTCTTTATGGAGGCAAATGAGCAAAATGTGCACCTGGGCAAAGTGAGAGACTCTCTCATGATCGATGCCAAGGAAATGAAACGTGGTAGCCCTACGAAAACATTTTCCCTACTATGCTTGGATTTGACAATGCTCCTAGCATTTTCATTGGCATGGCCCAATGCAAGAACGGGCTCTAAACACCCTCAGGTATCTTGGCGAGAGCACACTCCAATGGACTTTGCATTCATATGGGGCATCACACTGCATTGAGCTTGGAAAGCCATCGTTTCAATTTGGTTAAATTTCTTGCATTGGTGCCTTCTTACTTGTAAACTATCTACGAATGACCAAGTGTCCAAATGGAAGGCCATCTTGGCCCAATGCCATTGAGTCTCATTTTCACTTGTTTTGGGGATGCACGGCTGTCAAAGCCATCTGGAGCTGGATGAGAAAAAGCTAGTTATGTTTCTCTCTCACGTGGAAGCAGACTCTACTTGGTGATATGGGTGAGAAAACCGAGCCTCAAATTCGTATCTGGAACATGATATGAGTTATGGTAGTCGAGCAAGTGTCATATTAAAGGAATAATCTAGTTTTCTAGCATTCTAAGTTTCTAGTAGATTTTTTCAAATTAGTGCAAGCTAGAATTCTGAGTGTGTTTGAGTTCTATTGCACCACTAAGGAATTGAGAATAGCCACAGTCATGCTGAAAGCTGGCCTTCATTAGAAGCCAATTATACCTTTTTCCTTTTCTTGATGTCTTTATTTAATATAATCTTTCTTCTACATGGAAAAAAAGAAAGAAAGAAAGTGTGTGTTTAAACAAAACGAACCCTTAACAACACCACACCTAAAGCTCAAAATAAAATGGAAGATAATTTTATGTAAAAAGCATTCTCCATACTAAGTTTACAAAGATTGAGCACAAGTTTGGTAAAAGAAAATGTTGAATCTGTCAGCTAGCTCAGGGTTGGAGGTTAGGGTCTACTTACCTATTACCATCCAAACCAACCAGTTGGTTGTTAGAAAACTGAAGTTGAATTTGGGTAGAGAAGTAATGTCAGTATTCCATGGCTTGTTATCACTTTACCTAAGTATTTGAACTATCATTTAGGATTCTAAAAGATAAATCAATGAACTCATAATCAAAGAAAATTTAAAAAGAATTAAGAAAGGAAAGCAAAGGGTTTTTCTAAAGGCCAAGAAGGAGAAGGAGAAGAGCTTTTTACGTCGTAGGAGCAATCCCAAGGAGCCAGTCTGACTCATCCGAGAGAGAGGGAGAATTAGGTGAAAGATGATAAACAAGTTAGAATAATTAAATAAACACCATATTGGAAAATTGGGGAATCTCCCAGGTCCCATTTTACAATTCCCAAATTCCCCAATTTAGCTTGTTCTCATATAGAAGATACAAAACATAAACTAAAGTAGTAAATCAATCAATAGATTTTCACAATGTACTTAGAAATTGTGCACATCTTTTAGTTTTAATGGAGAAAAGTAGTGGATTTACATTTGCATGAAAGCTAAAACTACACCGCATGGCCAAATAAAATCACGCACGTACTTAGAAATTATGCACATCTTATGGATTTAAAGATAAAAGTAGTGGATTTACATTTTCATGTGAGCTTAAACCACATCGTATGGTGTTATGGATAAATTTTATAAGGAAAAAGGAATTAATATATGTGTGTGTTTGTATGTATGGCAATAGTATAATACAATATAGTGTGCATAGGGCCCAGGGTTGAGGTGGCAGGGCATGACCATGTGCCACCCTTCCACGTAAGAGGACCCATAAGGTGTGTTGTACATAATCCATGGTAGTAATATTATAAAATGTAAGGTGGCATGGTTCCTCCATGTGCCACCCCTCCACCTAGGCGGTCCCATGCCTACATTTAGTGAGATATGGCCCAAATTCCATGGGAGAAGTAATATAAAATAGGTGGAGATGGATATTATATTGGGTTATTACCTCCATGTAGGATAGGCCCATGTGGGGGAGGTATAGAAGGTCCAAGAGAGCAAGTTAAATAATGGGGAAAGTAGGATGAGGTGGCAAGATTCCTTGTGCCAACCCTCCACTTGTCCTCCTAGATGTTTGAACGTATTATAAAATTGGAAAGAGACCAAGGGAGTATCATAGACTTGGAATATGGGAGTTGATATATGTGGAAAAATGTGGCCAAGCGTTATCGCACACAATTGAGAGTGCGTAACCGCCTGGCCCACATGGGAGACTCTTCCACACACACCATGCATGTGGGAGGATGCATTTATTGGGAGAGACCCTCTCTCTTAGCTATAAAAGGAGGGGGCTATTTCTTGATGAGACACGCTCATTCTTGTCAAGCCACCTAGCTAGTACTTTGATTTTCCCTTCCCTTCCTTTCAAATAAAGCATGACCCTCTTCCCTTGATGTCTCCATCTCTACATTCCTCCTCCACCCATGTACATACTCCTCTTTCCCCTCTCCCTCTCCCCTTGTGCCATAGTCTCCCTCTTCTTTCCTTCCCCTCTTAATCCCTTTTCCCCACCCATGTTAACGCTCCTTCCCTCACGTTCCCTATTCCTCTATGGCCCTCGAGCGTCGCCATACCTATTTTCTAGCCTCTTGTCTTGATTTCTTTTCTGGCTAATAGAAATGGTGTGGCTACTGGTATTGAAGTCTCCATGACTAGTGGTGTAAAATCTGTTACTCCTACGACTGGGTGCGGCTCTGTGGCCTCTTTCGTGCACAGTTCTCTACTCTTGCACCTCCAAACTATGTACCTTCCCTGTCTCTGTGGCTGCAAAACATCCCTGCTTCTACGCTTCCAGTCTGCCTGCTTTTTGCTGACGGTTCCTATTCTGGCTAGTGAATCTCCTGCTTTGTAGAACTATAACATCTGTGCTCCCTCTGAGTTCTTGTGCGCACATTCGCACATCTACTGTGTACACTCGCACGCATCGCGGACAAATGGCGATGGTTTTCTGGGCTCCTACGTTTTCTGATCGCGGACAGTTTCTCTGGGCTTCTACAAAACTATAACAGATCCCGCGCCCCCCCTCTCTTCTCTTCTTCTTCTCTTTCTCTTTCTCTTCTCCTTCTCCTCTCCCCTCCTCTCTTTTTATTAAAGAGTGGGATTTGAACCCAAGACCTCCCCCTTCACAAAAGGGATACTTATCATTGGGCCAGCAGATAAGAAGTGATGAAAATGTACCGATATTGCTTATATATTGAAATCCCATGAATTGTAACTCTCTAACCGTGGGGAATTTTCACATACTGTAAAAAGCAAAAGTACTTCACTTCATGAGCTCTACTCATATCTCCTACTAGATCGCAGATTCTGAACTTTTTCAAGTTCACTTCACGGACGCACGCCACACGAGGGTGGATATTTATGTCACTTCTTGATGAGTTTAAGGATTTGGTGCTTGGTCCTCCTCGCCTTACGGCTACCAATGGGCGAGATCTCTTTCTTGATCTTCATGTCAATCTTCAACAACTGATTGTACAGTGCATTGCTTAAGGAGACGACAGGTGGGATGATACACCATGGATGATTCAAGGTGAAGAACTAGTGATATGCTGGGAGGACTTTGATTTCAATTCTACTCATTGTGCATTGATCAAGATACTTGCCGCTTCGAAGGTAATTAAAAGGGTGTCCTTCTTCGAAGAGTGGGATGCTCCCCAAGCTTGGGGGGAGATTTGGCGCATTTGCCTATTAATTCCTGTGGATAAGTTGGTCTTGAATGGTTTATTCTCAATCTCACTACAAAGGTTTCTAGGGCTCGGTAATATTTCGACCAAGGAATCCCTTTGTACCTAATCAACCCTTTGTGCCTCATTTTGAGCTTCAAGTTGTAATTCTTTTTGGCCTAAATATAAACTATCAACAAAGGATTGCAAGTTTATTTGGTGCTGAACGTTTGGCTCAAGTATTGAATTCTCCCCACCCTCTCCTTCTACCTATCTTGGACTACCGAGAAACTTGGGATGTTCGAATTTTAGTCTTGATGTGATGACATCTTGGCTCCTCCAATTTGATAGTGCATACAAACCTTTGACCAAGGCTGTTGGTGTGGGTGTGAAGCTCACTTCACTAGGCGGTGAGGTGTATTATTATATTAAGTCTGCACCAGTAAGTACTTGCAACCAAGCTGAATACTCATCATTCATTTTTGGGCTACAAAAGGCGCAAGAACATGGCATCAAGCAACTTGAGGTGCAAGGAGGTTCTCAACTCGTGTGTGAACAAGTTAGTGGAAGGTGGAAGGTGCGGAGCGAAGGCTTGGTTCCATGACATCAACAAGCATTGGAACTTTGCCAACAATTTGAAGAGGTAAAAATTCAGCATATCCCTTGAGCTCAAAATATAGTTGCTGATTTCTTGGCACGTGAAGCTTGTACTTCAATCACGCATGACGCGAGTGGAAGTACTACCCCAACAAAGCCACAAGCCACGAAGGAGGGTGATCATTTGTAAGGAATGCAAAGGTTGTGGTCATCATGAAACTAAGTGTTGGGCATATTTGATATGAGTTTACTGACTTTGGAAGATCATCAGAAAGGTCCTCAAGGACATTGCTCAAAAGAAGGATGCCAGACTACACACCCCTTGAAGAAATAGCATGGCGATTGCAAGAACTAGAAGAAGCTGAAGGTGATGTGCAAGCTCTCCAACTATTGACATTTGTCATGGCATTCTTGTTTGCCTTGATGAACAACCTCATGCAGCGCTGTGTCTCTAACCCTTGCTTGTAAAGATGGATGTGATATCATGAGGGTTGGTCCTTTTAAGATTGTCTATGAGCTATTCTATGCTGAAAATTCTTCCCGTGTAGTATTTCACAATACACCAGTCACACCCTACCCTGCCTATGTGTGCTTTGTGGATGTATCTTCACCTGATTTTTAATTCAAGCTTTGTCTTTCCATTGTTTGCTAATAGATAAGCCTCATTTCAACTCTCTCTTTTCCATTTTTCAAGCATGGCTGACATTTCCGTGTTCTGTGGATAGGTTGAAGAAAATCCGAATGAGTATCTTATGGCCTTCAAGTGCCATTGTGTTTCTCTCAACTTTCTTACTGAAGATAGATGGCTGTTGGTTCTTCCCACATTTCTAGAGAGTTTGGCTCAAGTGTGGTATGAGAAGCAGGCCGAAGATGTTCACCAAAGTTGTCCAAGGCTGACAGTAGCTATGATTGAGTATTTTGGCAAAGAAGAGGAGCCGGAGAATGTGTACTTGCAGGTGGCAAACTTGAAGCAGTCAAAAGGTGAGATGGTGCGTCGACATGTGGATCGAGCAGCCGTGCTCCTGGACCGTTTAATTTCCATGCAGGAGGACAATGCCGGATTTTGAGCTGGAATGACTCAGCTTGTGCTGGGCTACCTTGTAGCAAGAGCAAGTGATGAATTCTGCCTCAAGCTTAAAGGGGAGAATCCAGAAACTATGGTGCTAGCACATGAGATTGCCCAAAAGTTTGATAAAGTTTAGTCTGACTCCGTACCAAAGAAGATGATTGTGCCTCCGCAACCCCCTCAATTCTTGCAACAACAACCTGGGGGGTCTAAATCAAGGGCATACCCCCACCCCTCATCAAGGATGTATCCACTGCCTCCACCTCGTGTATGGTCCTCCCTGAGATGCTTACCCTCAACAAGGTGTATATCCTCACCCTCCGCCTGGAAGATTTCCCTAGCCTCACCTAAGTAAATCAGGCATTGTGGATTCTGACGTAGAGATCCTTGACCTCGAAAAAAGAAGTCGTACCACCTTGGACCCCTCTCCAAACCATGGGCCACCCCAAGAACAAGGTATCCTTCTCAGAGCCCTCAGATGCTGAGATGGCAGACCCACTAACAGAGAAGACTAAAGATCTCGTAGGAGTAAGTGTTTGCCCTCAGATTTTCTTATCGGCTCAGGGCAAGAGGACTATTCGGTTGTTCAGGACCTTGCTCATCGTTCTTTAAGCATCACGCTCCCTCAACTAATAGCATTAAGCCCTAAGGTGAGACGTGAGTTGTAGCAAGGGCTCCCAACAAGGAGGAGTAAGAAAAAGAGAAAGGTACGAGAGGTCTCTTCTATCTCTGAAGAAATGGATCGGCACCCACATATAGTAGATGTCATCATAGATAATTGTGGTGTCGAAAGTGTGTGTTGATGGGGGAGCTACATGTAATATCATGGTGCCCCGAATCATGAAGAAATTGAATTTGAAATGCACAAGGCGTTCCTCCACTTGAATCAAGGTAGCAGATGGTCGATGACTCGCCACCTTGGGAGTCATTGAGGATTTGCCCATCACTGTCAATGGGTTGACCACCACCGTCAATTTCTATGTAGTGGACATCAAAGATACATACAGGAGTTACGCAGCCATACTCAGGAGACCATGGTTGAGAAAGAGTGATGTAGTCAGCTATTGGAAGACAAGACACATGTCTTTTGGTGCTACTAAGGAGAAGATCCCGGTGTAACCAGGTGCCACGGAACCAGAAGAAGAAGAGGAGCAAGACAGTGATACTCTCTCAACCTCGATGTCTAAATCAATGGAAGGATCAGACGAGGGGGAGGAGTTCTCAGATGAGGAAGTTTACATGATGGGGGTGTCTCCAACCCCGCCACTTGCAGAAAAGGTAACAGCTAGTCCTCAACAGCTTGAATCTATGCTTTCCCCAGACCTCACTCCAAGTGAGAAAGACGAATCCTAAAAATGTTCAAAGATTTCCCTGACCTTTTCACAACTAGCTACTGCCACCTTCGCCATGTGACTGCCATAGAGACAAGATAGAGCTGAAGCCTGATGCGAAGCCTGTGGCTCAGAAGTATCGGAGATTAGGTCCCCTACAGATCGATGCTTTGTGCTTAGAGTTGCAGAAACTTGTAGAAGCTGGGTTTATTGTTCCGGTTCACAATATTGAATGGGTTTCACTAGTGGTAGTCACCCCAAAGAAAAACAACAAGTGGCGGGTCTGCATCGACTATAAGAAAATGTAGCCACGAAGAGGGACCATCATCCTCTTCCCTTTCAAGACCTCATTCTTGAGAAGGTAAGTGGTCATGAGATGTATACTTTATGTGATGGTTACTCTGGGTTTTATCAAATCAGAATTGCTGACGAGGATGTGCTTAAAACCACATTTGCCACACCTTGGGGGACATTTGCATTCAAAGTAATGCCATTTGGCCTCACCAATGCTCCTGCTACCTTTCAAAGATTTATGTAGATGGCGTTTGCTCCTTATTTGGGGGATTTCTTGGAGGTGTTTTTAGATGATTTCTGTATATTCTTGTCACGTAAGGAGCACGTCATGAAGGTTAGGTTGGCCTTCGAAAGGGTCAATGATGTAAATGGTAGTCGCAACCCTGAGAAATGCATCATTGGAGCCACTCAAGGGAGGTTACTAGGACATATTGTCTCATCTGAGGGTGTCAAGCTTGACCCCGAGAAGGTCGAAGCCATCCTCAAGCTCTCCCCACCAACAACCAAACATCAGGTACACTCATTTGTTAATCTAGCAAGATACTATCACCGCTTCATTGATCAATATGCTGCTTTGACACGACCCATGACTATGCTATTAAAAGATGGGGTGATTTCTCTTGGGATGAGGATTGTGATCATGGGTTTGCACAAATCAAGAATGCTCTAGCTTCATAACCCATTCTATGCAATCCTGATTGGTCAAAGACTTTCTATATCAATCCTGGGTTTGGTGAGTACACTCTGGTGGGTATTCTTCTCTAGCAAGGAGAGGATCGATTCATGTATCCTGTTCGATTTGCTTCTCGACAATTGCTCAAAACTGAACGACGCTACTCTGAGGCTGACAAGCATGCCTTGTCTTTGGTGTTCTACATTGAGAAATTTAAGCATTATGTGGCTGGAAAGTCCTTCATTATAATCTCTAGCAATGGTCTTGCAAAGCAGGTTCTTCAATCACCAAATCCCATGGGCCGGTTGGCCAAATGGTTGGTAGTTCTACAAGAATATGATTTTTCTTTCAAAATTGTAAAAGGGAGTTGTTCCAACTTGAAGAATGCTTTGATTGATTTATAGGAGTGCCTCGATGTAACCCTTGTAGCGGCCATAGAAGTTGGGGATCCATGGTATGGTGGTATCTACAGGTTTCTGACTGCTTTCTCCTTTCCTCCAAAAAGTACTAGTTATGAGAGAAAGAAGATCCAAAGAGATAGTAGGCGCTACACTCTCTTTGATGGGGTCTTGTACCACTAAGGCATGGATGGGGTACTAAGACAGGCCATTGATGGAGATGAAGTGCCTAAGGTATTGAAGCATTATCATGATGGATTTTGTGGAAGCCACTATGCCAGTGACTATACAACTAAGAAGATTTTACATGCTGGGTACTATTGGTCGACCTTGTTCAAGGATGTCATTATGCATTGCAAAACTTGTGAACCATGCCAATTCTTTGGTAGGAAGGATTTGCGTGCTGGGAAACATCACCTAGTGATGTCCATCCATCCGTTTCAGAAGTGGGGAATAGACTTTGTCAGGCCCCTGCCCATGACTGCCCACAAAAAGAAGTACCTTTTGGTAGCCACTCAGTATGTCACTAAGTGGGTTGAAGCTATCGCCCTCCTCGCTGCAAATGGTAAGGCAGTTTCAAATTTCATATTTGAACGTATCTGCACAAGGTTTGGGATACCCATGGAAATAGTATCTGACCATGGGAGTCCATTCTTAAATGTAGTGGAATTACTCATGGATCGCATGGGTATTGATCACCACACTTCTAGCATCTATCATCCAGCATCCATGGGACAAACGGAGCAGACTAATGGCCTCCTTTGTAAAACCATGGGAAAGATGGCTATAGGGAATAGGAGCCAGTGGGATCAGAAGGTCACAGAAGCCGTATGGGCTTACAACATCACTCATAAAATGTCTACAGGTCACACTCCTTTTGAGTTGGTGTACGGTACTAAGGCCGTTTTACCACTAGAGATAGAGATTCTAGCTTTGAGATTGGCACACGAACAGAGGATGACAGAAGATGAACATGTAGAGGCCCGATTGGTGCAACTTGAGAAGCTAGATGAAACCCAGCGCCTTGCCCAACATCAAATAGAGATTCAAAAGAATCGACAAAAGGCCCACTTGGATGCTAAGATTCGCAAGGGATGGGAAAGACACTTTGCTGAGGGGGATATTGTGCTATGCTTTGATAATAGATTGGACCACCAAATGGATAAGAAATTCCTTCCATTGTGGACCGGTCTATACAAAGTCATCAAGGAACATAGCAATGGGTCTGTACAAGTTCGGGAGCTGCATGAGCCATATGGCAAGAAGGTGATCAACAAGCGTTACCTCAAGCCCTTCTTTGTGCGTGATGGACCTAGGCATGGAAATGCTATGCATTCCCTGCCTGGGGGGGGGGAACTGTTATGGATAAATTTGTCTAAGGAAAAAGGCATTAATATGTGTGTGTGTTTGTATGTATGGCAATAGTATAATACAATATGGTGTGCATAGGGCCCAGGGTTGTTGAGGTGGCAGGGCATGACCATGTGCCACCCTTCCACGTAAGAGGACCCATAAGGTGTGTTGTACATAATCCATGGTAGTAATATTATAAAATGTAAGGTGGCATGGTTCCTCCATGTGCCACCCCTCCACCTAGGTGGTCCCATGCTTGCATTTAGTGAGATATCGCCCAAATTCCATGGAAGAAGTAATATAAAATAGGTGGAGATGGATATTATATTGGGTTATTCCCTCCATGTAGGATAGGCCCACGTGGGGGAGGTACAGAAGGTCCAAGAGAGAAAGTTAAATAATGGGGAAAGTAGGATGAGGTGGCAAGATTCCTTGTGCCAACCCTCCACTTGTCCTCCTAGATGTTTGAAAGTATTATAAAATTGGGAAGAGACCAAGGGAGTATCATAGACTTGGGATATGGGAGTTGATATATGTGGAAAAATGTGGCCAAGCGTTATCGCACACAATTGTCACGATTGATTGTAGCATTCGAGAAAGCAACATCAAGCCCATCAGGTGAATACCAGTCTCGAGTCTTCACAAGCTTTAGCCTGCACCCTGAAGTTTGATATATTGGTATAGAAATGAAAAGCAATATATTGTTATTTTCTTATTGTGAAATTCAGAAATGAAAAGCAATATACTTGTTATTGTCTAATTGTGACCATCAGGCTAAACCAACCCGGTAGTTGAAATAGTGACTATCCTAAACCAGCCCAATGGTTGTGACCTTGTCCTAAATCGGCCCGGTGGTTGAAATTGTGACTATCCTGAACCAATACGATGGTTGAAATTGTTTTGTTTTGCTAGTACTTTATTATATATGTCTGTATTAAACCAGCTCGGGGGTTGAAATTGTTTTGTTTTCCCATAGGTTGATTAGTTAATTAGACCGTGTTTTTGCACATACTGTATTTTGTTTTGTTTTCCTCATAGTAGTGCCAAATGGGGGCTTGCATGTTGGGTCAGCAGATGGACTGTATCTCAAATTTATGGATCAAAATCCTAACATTTCAATTGGGTAGAGGAGCTTTGAGCATTGGAAGCCCTAGTACATCAAGAAACTCAAAGATAGGAATGTTTGTTGTTGCCAATTTATGCCAAACACACATAGGCTTTGACCTCTGTGCAGGCAAGCCATGAATGATGACTTGAGATTTGGTCATATTGGAGAATTGCTCCATGGGGATCGATGCCCATGTCTCCTTGATGAATGTGCAGTCTGTAGGCCACCTGGATTCTCATCATGTGTCACAAGAAAGGCCAATAGGATCCTCATCATGTGTCCCAAGCAACCACCATGCTTGTTTTTGTAAATCCCAAACGATAGATTAACCCCACACTTGTTTTTAATATATCCCAAACAACCACCGTGCTTGTTTTTAGTCATTCGATGACACGTCATGGGATCCAATTTCATTTTCCTTGGTTGCACACAAGGAAAATAGCTCCCAGGAATAGCCTGGTTCTCTTTAGGTTTCAATCACCGGGCAGGGGAAATATTAGAAAATGCATTTGTTTATGGTGTCCCTTTTAGGTTGGTTCTCTTTAACTAGTGTTAAATTTCAACCACTGGGATATGACAAGAAATCCACGGGTGACCACAAATCCTTAACGAATGAATTATATGCCATTCATCTTGTAATAATAGAAGCAAACCACTATGGTGGTGGAAATTAATATGCTAGTGTGCAACTAGCCAACTTGTAATAATAGAAGCAAACCACCGCGGTGGTGGAAGTTAATATCCTATTGTGAAACCAACCAATTTATCTTGTAATAATAGAAGAAAACCACCATGCTGGTAGCAATTAATATCCTAGTGTGCAACCAACCACCGTGCTAGCGACCACTTATCTTGCACTATCGCTTTGCTATCCTAAAACGGTTCGTATTATTGCAAAGTGCTATACTAAAATAGTCCCCTTTAGACCCATTCTCCTTATCTATTATCAGATTTCAGCCATCGGGCTAGTGACCACAAGTCCTAAATGAATTGCAAGCTATAGAATCATACTATATTATTGGAAAATGTCCATCAAATCATAGAGTCCAACTCAGGGAAACATTTTCAAATTATAAAGTCCAACTGAGCAAAGAAGTCATAAGAAAATAGAACCTCCAAATCCAACTAAATGTAACATTTTCAAATTATAAAGTCCAGCTAAGTGAAGCCATCATAAAAGAGGTATCCAAGGACGGATAAATGGCAAATTATTACTTTAAAACTGAAGTTATATAGAAAAGCCAAATGTATAGTCAGCCCCTAAAGTTATATACCCGGATAGTATACAACCAAGTTTACTCTTCTATGTTTCAAAAAGAGACCACCATCATATCTAAGGATAAATACAAAGACAATTTACTACTCAACTACGTTCTATTGAAAAGTGGACTGTATTGGACGGGTGTTTAACCCCTAAAAAATTCTCGAATAATATATATCCAAGATTCCAAGGACTTTGAAGGACTATATTTACGCAAGGATTCTACGACAAGGGCTCGACACTTTGCACGATGGGAGCCTTCAACAATATACTTTGCAAATTGTGGGTTCTTATAATATTGAAGGCCTTCCCATTGTTCCTCCTGCAAAATGACCATCTTCTGAATGACATTCTTGGGAAGTCTACATTCCTCCTCCAAGTGATCAATCTCATCTATGAAAATCTTGGGTTGCTGAGGGACCCCTTGTGAAATGGCTTCATCAAGCTTAGGACAAGCAAAAAAAAAATGTCATTACTGCTATGGCTTTCCATCTCTGTTCCTTTGCTGTTCCTTCACTCGAGACCTGTCAAGTTTTTAAACTTGGTTTTCTCTCCTGCTATCCAAGTGTAATTGTTCACATATTCTAATCTGTCAAATCAAGCCATCTTGACATGCTCAACGATGTAATCCAATGAGATCTTTGCCATCTTTGAAGACCCGTGTACCGATAGATTCCCCACACATTACATTGATGAACATGACAGGTTAGTTGTATGAAAGTTGAGGCTAGAGGAGGTAGGCACTGGCGAGGAAATGCATTTTTCTTGGTTTAGGATTAATTGCAACCCTCACAAAATATAACCGTGGCAGAAATTAGAATATGCAACAAATTCAAGAAAACTAGTCCTATGGAGGAGGACGTGGTAACTTTAGAGGTAAGGGGAGCCAAAGAGGTCATGGTGGATGGCAAAGAGGCCAAAATGCAAACAACGATGTTGAATGCTACTACTGTGGTAAAATGGGCAGACATATGGCATTGATTATGAAGAAACAATTACTCTGGTTGCAAGGATGGCAGCCATAAGAGTAGTCATTGCTATGGCTGCATCAAAGGGATGGTCTTTACATCAGATGGATGTAAAGAATGCTTTCTTGCATGGTGATTTGCAAGAAGAGGTCTATATGGAGCAACCACCAGGTTATGTTCATGCTGTTCATCCTATGTTTGTTTGCACGTTGAAGAAAGCCTTGTATGGCTTGAAGCAGGCACCCACATCATGGTCTGACAAGATAGGACAATATCTTCTCACTATTGGCTTTCAGATTTCCATGGTACTTTATGTGAGAAAAATAGAAAAAGGTATTATGCTGCTTGTCATTTATGTTGATGATTTGATCATCACAGGTGATAGTGATGAAGATATCCTTCATGTGAAAATGCTATTGAAGCAGAAGTTTGAGATGAAGGATTTGGGAGAGCTGCATTACTTCTTGGGCATTGAGGTGATTAGATCCACAAGTGGGATATGGCTCTTGCGGAGGCAGTATGGATTGGACATGCTATCCAAATATGGGATGACAGGCTGCTGTAAGCCTATTTTAGTTCCTTTGGAGCAGAATGTGAAGTTGAGTGCAGATGCAGGTGAGCTTCTGGAAGACCCTACTATGTACATATGCATAGTAGGTAGTTTGATGTATATGGCTAGATGCATATTGAGGTATGTGAAGTCCACATTGTAGTATGGACTCTTTTATGAGACTGGGGTTCAGATATAGTTGCATGGATACACTAATGCTCATTGGGCTGGTAGTATTTCTGATAGACGATCTACTAGTGGATATGTGTTCTCTTTTAAGAGTGCTGCAGTCACTTGGAGCAGCAAGAAACAACCTATAGTTGCCTTGTCGAGCACAGAGGCTGAGTACAGGGGTGCAGCAATGGATGCATGTGAGGTAGCTTGGTTGCATAAGCTACTTTATGATATGCATCAGTCTATAGATGGGCCGGTTGTCATTAACTGTGACAACATGAGTAGTATACGCTTGGCAAATAACCCAATCTATCATGCTAGAACAAAGCACATTGAGGTGCATTATCATTATGTGCGGGAGAAGGTTCTAGTAGGTTTTATTAATCTAGTTTATGTCAACACAGAGGATCAGGTAACTGACATATTCATGAAGGCATTGGGCATAGAGAAGCTGTGCAAGTTCAGAGACCTGCATGGTGTGTAGGAATTGGGATTGAGCTCGAGGGGGAGTGTTGAGATATGGAGCTCCACTCGTGATATGCCAGGGTGACCGTTGTTTATTTATGTCACCGACTTGTTAGCTGCAGATGCGATTGGTACACCGCCCATGAATAATAGCTGGATGATAGCTATCTTTATGTACCCTAGTTAGTGGCTCAGTTAGTATGCCACCTTAGTTAGCTGAGTTTGGTTTGAGAGCCACATATAGGGTTCACCTATTCTTTTGTACTTAGAGTTCTTTTGGCTTTCACAACTAAGAATAGGAAAACTATTTTTAGCCTCCACCTTTGTGTATATTCCCCCATTATGTATGTGAGAAAGCTGCAAGTGAGACTCCTTACTTCTCTCCCACTCTCTTCATAGTACTGTCTCCAGAAGCTCATACGAATCTAGAATAGCAATAATTTTAAACTTCCATACAATGTAGTTCGTACCATCTAGCTTGCCTTCAATGAAGGCTGGTGGGTGAATCCTCAACGCTTGGATTATTGGTGCAGCTGTAGCTGCTAAACTTGAGCCGCTTCTTGTTGCCATCACTCCGTATGTTGTTGAAGCCCTCGCCTCTCTTGTACTCTTCGATCCTTAGAGCCGCCTAGGCTTTGATACCATGTTAAATTAGACGGCGCAGCAGAATAGAAACTGAACAAATAATAGAGAGTACACAACAAACTGGAGAGGAACAAAATTTTCCTTCAATAGTGATGTAGTATAGATGATGGCTCTGTCCAGCCGTGCGCTCCCACAATGGAGCTTAGATGGCGATCTAGACAGATACTAGGTGAAGAGCTACTAGCTAGAAGATTTGATCTGATCTGAACTGATTTGATACAATGGACTCGGGAGGTCGCCTCTTTATAGCTATGAGGGCAGTAGTCGGATCAATGTAGTCGGTGGAACCGACTAATCAACCTAGTCAGTGAAGCCGACCAGTCAACCTAGTTGATGGGACCGACTAGTCATCCATGGAATATTCAAGAAATGTTTCAGGACTATACCGTCACCTCGGGGGCTCTCGCCCCCGAACCCCCACAAAGGGGGCCCCCCAGTTGGGGGCCAGCTGGCCCCCAACCCCAGCAAGAATAAGGGGCTCCCACACAATCACCTTTCTACCATCAACAGTCTCATTGATAGACCTCATCTAACATGCAAGTCAAGATACATCCAATGTCCTAGGCTCACACATGGCTTCTCCTCATATGGGGGCCTTACAACTTGAGCATCTTGGACCACTGGTGGTTACCAAGAGGGTGGGGCATTGCGAATATCTAACAAGTTATAGGTAATATACAAAAGTATAATCCATGTGTAAAATAGTATCCTTTCAACCAAAGATATAGGCAATATGTAAAACTATTGTGTGTGTGTGTGTGTGTGCACGCGTGCACACGTGTATGTGTGTAAGATACACAAACACACACACACACACACACACACACACACACATACACACAAATTTGAGTACGTAATTTGAATTTAGGACTCGTTTTGTTCTAGAGACATGCTATGATAATTACAATAGTTAAGGATGACTCTTGGACTTGGGTAAGACAAGAAGACTTCAAGACTCACATTGCACATGGTTGAATACTTCCTTCAAAGGACATATATTTCACCCATTGTCCAAGAAAGAGTAGTTTGGGTGGCTATTTTTTAAAGCTATATTGGCAATGCAAGCTCAAAGCTCAAGGGTTAAGCTCGAAAAAGGGAAGCCCCCATATGAACCTTTGACTATGTTGTGAAAGCTTTGGCGTTATGAGAGCATCGTCAAAAGGCACAACAGTTTGATGTCATTTCACTTGGCTATTGGGAAGTGTTGGTGCACACAAATTTACTGCTATTGACCTATGCTCGGGTTCTCCTATCTAAGTCAAAGAAATTATCTCACTGTCGCGATCTCTGATCCAGTGTTTAGGCAAGTTCAAATAGCTAGATTGGTTGGCTGCATAAAAGGGAGCCAAATCAGTGAGAAATCATAAAAGAAAAAGGAGCTAACTATTCTTGTTGAGATATCAAGCTCTACCCCCGATACATCTCCTGGATGACTATCATTTATGTCACCGCCTATGTTAGTTGTACTTGTGGTGTAGTTAGACTACCACGTATGTTTTTGGCTTGGGTTCACATATGAACCACGTATTCTAGGTTTGACATATAGGGTATTTCCCCCTTCTATTGTATGGTTGTTGTGTGCAAAAGTGAAGAAAGGCTTCACCCTCCAACCTTGTGTCCTCTCT
Source organism: Dipteris shenzhenensis (assembly GCF_047967505.1). Lineage (NCBI taxonomy): Eukaryota > Viridiplantae > Streptophyta > Polypodiopsida > Gleicheniales > Dipteridaceae > Dipteris > Dipteris shenzhenensis. The sequence goes on along the minus strand of NC_141601.1, from coordinate 11,658,827 downwards.
CTCTTTTGTGTGTTGTGAAGAAAGCTGAACTTGAGTCTCCTATCTCTCTCCCTCATTCTTTACATGGTATCAGAGCCTTGTTCGAGGTAAGGAGCTCAAGAAAGCAAGCCAAGTTTGTGGTGTCCTAGTAAGAGGACCAGTGTTGCTTTCCTATTTCGAGTTTGGGAGCAAATGTCTGCAGGTAGCACAGCCAGAAGTGCAGGAGTGCACTGTTTCAGATTGAGAGGCCCTTCGCGGTGTGGCGAGAATGTTCACCTTGGATGTTGATATGCCTGAGGTAAAAGCTGCTATGTTTGCGCATGGGAGAGGTGTCATTGCAGATATTGAGATATGGCACAAGCGCATTGGGCATGTGAATATACAAAGGCTGAAATCTATGCAAACGAAAAACATTGTTGCAGGTTTGCCTAAATTCAGAGTTGAGGGAATGCAAAAGGTATGTGAAGCATGCCAAATGGGTAAGCAGGCCAGACATGCATTTCCCAAAAATGCTAAGGTGAGCAGAAGACCTTTGGAAGTGATCCATTCAGATGTTTGGACAACCAAAGCTGCTTCTATTGGTGGATGCCATTATTATGTGACGTTTATTGATGACTACACTAGGAAGGTGTGGATTTATTTTATGAAGCACAAAAGTGAAGTGTTCAGCCATTTCAAGGCTTTTAAGGCCATGGTTGAAAAAGAGAAAGGTGTGCATATTAAAGTGCTAAGATCTGATGGAGGGGGAGAGTACTTCTCAGAAGAATTTAGTGAATATTTGAAAGAACAGGGAATTCAAAGGAAGTACTCATGCAGGTCTACCCCTCAGCAGAATGGGGTTGCAGAAAGGAAGAACAGGCATATTGCAGAAGTAGGACGGGCGATCCTAAATGAGAAAAACATGCCTGATTATTTTTGGGCTGAAGCAGTAGCAACTGCTGTTTATATTATGAACAGAACCCCCACTGCAGCTGTCCATGGCATGACGCCTGAAGAAATGTATACAGGCCAAAAACCAGATATTTCTCACTTGAAGGTATTTGGTTGCATAGCTTATGTTCATGTTCCTGATGAGAAGAGAACAAAGCTGGATCCAAAGGCAGAAAAATGCATCTTTATTGGATATGCTCAGCACCAGAATGGGTATCGCTGTTATAACCCTTCCACCCGCAAAATGCAAGTGAGCAGAGATGTTGTTTTTGATGAAATGAGCAGCTGGTATGCACCAACTGTTATGGTAGGAGATGCAGATGCAGGAAATGGGAATGCTGCAATAAATGCAGAGCAGCAATCTCAAGCCTTGAGTGGACCCAGAGAGTCCTCTACTAGTGGATCTAATGCATGGACAGGGAGATTGAGATCTAGTGAATCGTCACATGGCAGTCCTGATAGTGTTGTGCAGGTATCACATAAGGGAAAAGAAAAAGTGGACCATGCTCCAGTGTTTGATGTGTCTGCTGGTAGCTCTCATGTTGATGGAGAGTCAAGCGGCTCTGAAATGAGCCTTGATGAGGAACTTGGGATTCCTTCTGTTGTTACACCTGGTGCAAGGAAAAGCAGGCATGATTTAAAGACTCCTGCAACTGATCCAGTTGTACGGAGGTCCACTCGTATTAAGTATCCACAGTTGATAGGCTGAGATATGATGGGTATACAGCACATCACTATGCTTATATGGTCAAGGTTCTAGAGGAGCCAGAGCCCACATGTTTTGAGGATGCAGCAGGGCATAAAAATTGGGAAGCAGCTATGGATGAAGAGATGGCTGCCTTGGATGCAAACCACACTTGGGATTTGATGCCTTTGCCTCATGATAAGAAGGCTATTGGCTGCAAGTGGGTTTACAAAGTAAAGCACAATGCTGATGGGTCTGTTAGCAGGTACAAGGCAAGATTGGTTGCCAAAGGTTTTGCACAGACATATGGAATTGACTATGAGGAAACTTTCAGCCCAGTTGCAAGGATGGCAACCGTGAGAGTAGTAATTGCTATGGCTGCTGCAAAGGGATGGTCTTTGCATCAGATGGATGTGAAAAATGCCTTCTTGCATGGTGATTTGCAGGAAGAGGTTTATATGATGCAGCCAGAGGGTTATGAAGATAACTCACACCCCGATTTTGTATGCAGGTTGCGCAAAGCCTTATATGGCTTAAAACAGGCGCCGAGGGCATGGTCAGACAAGATAGGGCAATATCTTGTCACTATTGGATTTCAGATTTCCAATTCAGATTTTTCACTTTATGTGAAAAGGACAAACAGAGGGATTGTGCTTATAGTCATCTATGTTGATGACTTGATTATTACAGGTGATAGTGATGCAGACATTAATGAAGTGAAGCTGCTATTGAAGCAGAAATTTGAGATGAAGGATTTGGGAGAGCTGCGTTACTTCTTGGGCATTGAAGTTATTAGATCCCCGAGTGGGATATGGCTATTGCAAAGGCAATACGGTTTGGACATGCTGTCCAAATATGGGATGACAGGCTGTAAGCCTATTTCTGTTCCATTGGAGCAGAATGTGAAGCTCAATGCAGAGACAGGTGAGCTTCTTGAAGATATTACTATGTACAGGCGCATAGTAGGTAGCTTGATTTACATGACCATAACCAGACCAGATTTGAGCTATGCTGTGGGGCTGGTGAGTCAGTTTATGCAGGCACCGAGGAAGCCACATTTGGATGCGGCTAGGCGCATACTGCGGTATGTGAAGTCCACATTGCATTATGGACTGTTTTATGAAGCTGGGTGTGCATTACAGGTACATGGATACACAGATGCTGACTGGGCTGGTAGTGTCTCAGACAGGAGATCTACTAGTGGTTTTATGTTTTCCCTTGGGAGTGGTGCCATCACTTGGAGCAGCAAGAAGCAGCCAACAGTTGCCTTGTCGAGCACAGAGGCTGAGTACAGGGGTGCAGCAATGGCTGCATGTGAGGTAGCTTGGTTACGGAAGCTACTTGCAGATATGGGACAGTCAATTCATGCAGCAGTTGTCATTCATTGTGACAACATTAGCAGCATCATGCTTGCTAATAACCCAGTTTATCATGCTAGAACGAAGCACATTGAGGTGCATTATCACTTTGTGAGAGAGAAGGTTCTAGCTGGTGAGATTGATCTTGTCTATGTCAGCACTGAGGAGCAGGTGGCTGATATTTTTACGAAGGCATTGGGTACCGAGAAGCTTCGCAGATTTAGGAGCTTGCTTGGTATACGTGAGATGGATTTGAGCTTGAGGGGGAGTGTTGAGATATCAAGCTCTACCCCCGATACATCTCCTGGATGACTATCATTTATGTCACCGCCTATGTTAGTTGTACTTGTGGTGTAGTTAGACTACCACGTATGTTTTTGGTTTGGGTTCACATATGAACCACGTATTCTAGGTTTGACATATAGGGTATTTCCCCCTTCTATTGTATGGTTGTTGTGTGCAAAAGTGAAGAAAGGCTTCACCCTCCAACCTTGTGTCCTCTCTCTCTTTTGTGTGTTGTGAAGAAAGCTGAACTTGAGTCTCCTATCTCTCTCCCTCATTCTTTACAATTCTATGATTGGATCATGATTAAAACAAAGTGACCAAGGGGTTCCTTTCTTTACCTATATCTTAGCTTATCTGTTTACAAAATTTCATAGTTTTTCTATTACAACAGTTTTTTTTTTTGTTACTGGGTGTGCATGAATTTTCCTAGTATAGGGGAAAGTACTAGTGGTTTATAGCTTGATATATGCTTGTATAGTTGTTGCCTTCAGCATTTGGGTTCGGGATTTCCAATTGTAAATAGAGTTCGAGGTGGTGTAAAATTATAATTTATTAAAAAAAGAAAGAAAAACCCACCATAGAAATCCTTGGAATTTTTAAAAATCTGGGGTAGAAATTGGAGAAATCGAAACATCTAAGACTCTATGGATAAAGGCAAACCCTATAGCAAGGGAGGTTGAAGAAGAGGCATCAAGGGTGGATCCCAAAGAATAGGGAGTTCGAACGACCCACCAGGTGTCACACTCAATAGCCCACACACTATCAGGTAGGATTGCTTGATTAGAGCATGCCTTACAATAGATTATGGCTTAGCAATTGCAAGAAAACTAAGGGCAATCCAAACTTAGAAAAATGGTTCACAGGCCAATGTTCATATAGTCGAGCCTGGGAGGACTACATCCAAACTTATGACAGTAGTTGCACTGGATGTTTGACACGTTGGTGGATGCATTCCCTCATCCTTGGAATCTTCTTCGATTGTAATGATTTCCTCTTTGTTGATTCTGATGTTGCTGAGGATGATGCTGACTTTGCTGATGACTTTGTTGGCTGCTCACGACCACTTCGCTGTGGAATGATCTACCTCTCTGCCTCTGCCTCTGCCTCTACTTCTATCTAAAGCTATGAATGCCTAATCATTAGAATGACCTTTGCGTGCATGAATGGCCTGAGTCTTGAGCTCTTCACCAAGTAACACTGACTGAAGCTCTTTCAGTGTTAGAATTTTATGTTGAATGGCAATACTCTAGACTAGATTCTCGTATCCCTCTCCTAGTCCATTCAGGATGACTTGAACCATTTCTGTTGGATTCATAGTCTCTCCTACTGCTGTGAATTGATTGTTGTAGTCTTTGATCCTGAGTATGTAAGCATGACTAGTTTCGTTGCTGTTGCAGAAACTCTAGTTGATTTGGTTTCTCGGTGTGAGAATCCTGGAAGTGTTCTTAGATTCGTAGAGAGCTACAAACATATCCCATGCTTCTTTTGATGTCTTGATAGTGTTGAGCTATCCTAGCATGACATCTTGTAATTCTTCTTGATGAGATGATATGCATACTTATCTTTCTTTTCCCATTCTACCTGTGCTCGGGCAATCGTAGGATCTGCGATGGGTGTGAAAACTATTTGTGTAGCTGGATATCCCACTGTAGATCCTGTTGCTAGTGCTGTGACAATAGGTGGAGTAGAGCTGCTGCCAGTTGGATCGTCCAATGGTCTAGGTGTAGATCCATCGACATACTCCCATTTGTCCTAAAGTACAAGAATGGTCTCCATGTAGTATTTCCATGTGTCATAATTGGAGTTGTCTAGTTTAGCGGATGCCTCCACATTGAGGTTGCTTGTCGTAGTATTGTCTTGTGTTAGTCTCTAGACTTTTGATTTCATTCTTGCATTTGTGATTTTTACTAGATTGGAAGAGAGGAAAAGGAGAAGCATGTGTGCTATGCAAATATACTATTGACCAATGAGTTCAAACAGTCCACTCTTTTATAGAATTGCTATGTAGCAGCAACCAGCAGTCATAGTTCGAACACACTAGAGGATCACCAATAGTTTTAGTGGTGTCTCCAAAAGGCTAGAAAACATCTACACATATCCACACCTGGCAATGGTAGTTCTACAGTGAGACTTACGTCTGACACACCAAAGTTCACACTGGGAACCTTGTTTGTGTCCTTCCATGCCACAGTATGTGCATGGTTGATCTTGGTTTTGTCCTTGATTTCCCCAATCCTGTTGATTGGGTCTTCTTGGTTGTGGATTGTTAAATCTTTGTTGTCCTTGCCTACGTACTGCAATTTGATTAGCTGCCACGGGTGGGGCTTGGTTGTTTGAGTTTTAGACATGAGGAGGAACTCTCCCCCTATAATTTGGATTATACCAGCATCTTTATTTCTCATGATTGTCCTTCCCACAAAATGCACAAGTAATTTTGGGTGGAGCTGGGGGAGTTTTTAAAGTTTCCAGTTGCTCCTTGATCATTTGCTCTAATTTAGAGAGCTTCTGTATTTTCTTCTTGCCTTTTGATTTTTCTCTGTTCTTGCTCTGTCTTTTCTTTTTCTTGGAGGTCTCTTCCTCTTCACTCTCTTCATCTGATGCGTCATCCTTTGTTGCATCACTTTCCTCTTCTTTTGCATCAGTATTCAGAATCTGTGTCACAGTCTGAATGTCTATTCTTCTTTTGTTTTTTCGATCTTGACTTTGTGCAAAGTCTTATTTCTGCTCTTTTTGTAGCATCAACCATGCTGTTGAGATCATTTATTCCTCCAAGATGATCTCTACTAGGATTGTTGTCCGTAATTCCATGTTGAGTCCTTTACAAAAATAATCTCCCAATTGCTCATCAGTGGGTTGTTGCTAACTTAAGGACTCTATGCTCATCACATCAACAAGCACTAAACTACTCTATTCTTGAGGACCCAAGAGTTGATGGTGAAGAGAATCAAGTGTATATTTTTGGTGATGTACATGATGGTAATGTGGGAGGCTACATAAATAGTTGTTGTAAAGGCTGCATGGAGGATGAAAACGTATGCTATGTGCACTCACACACCCTAGGACCATGGTATTCTTGTGAGTTTAACAATGAGGTTGCATATGGAAACACTACTTTACAAACAACTCGTGATATCGATGTAGGGAATGAACTATTTGCAAACTATAACTTTTAATCAAATTGTTTTTTATTGTTATTGATTTTGACAAGAGGGGTCATTCCTACAATTCATCATGTTGTAAAGATTACAAAAATATGTGACATTAATTAGGCATAAATTGTGAGTCCATTTGAATTGCTTCTAAACACCACTTTTTAGAGTCACTCAATCCACTTCTTGTTGTTATGTGAACGGGTCAACATTTGCTTGGGTGTAGCCAATTGTGAAACTATTTTTTGGGGCCATTTTGGGGCCTGACGCGATGCATTGGTAGGTGAGATTTTGAATTTTGCACCGACCCACGCTCTCGCCGAAAGTTTTCCTGCCATCATGATTGTCGCACTGGCGTAACAATGAGACACAATCTTATCATTGTCAACAGCGCAGAGCTCGACACATGGCACTACATGGATTTACTCACATGAGCATAGAGACTGTCGCTCTACCCTCCTTCGCACAGTCTAGCTTGACTACATCACACAACTTCTGCCTTGCCACCTGTTATTGCGCAGCTTCGCCATCTGTCACTATGCAACACAATCTTTTGTTGCGCTAACCACTGTGCTGGTTTGAGTAATGATGTTGGCATGGAGCGGGCACCACGTTGTCCTGACTAAATCACATAACTTTTTCCTTACCACCTATCATTGCACATCCTCGTCACCATCTGTCGCTGCACAACACAATCTTTTGTTGCGCTGACCACTCTGCTAGTTCGAGCAGTGATGTTGGCATGGAGAGACCACCATGTTGGCATGAAAACCACCATGGCATGTCAATCCCTAAAGGCGCCCCCTCAAGGTATATATCCGCAACCACCATGTTGGTTGTTGTAGCTATTTTAGTTCTAAACCAAGGAAAATATAGTCTTATTTTGGAGCTATTTTAGTCCTATTAGTCCTTGTGCAACAATTTCTCAACCACAACACTGGTTCTTGGATCCATTCTAGTTCCAAGCTAAGGAAAATGTAGACATTTGCAATTTATGATAGTTTTCTTGCAACCACCATGTTGGTTATTTGAGTTATTATAGTTCTAAACCAAGGAAAATATACTCCTATTTTGAAGCTATTTTAGTCCTACTAGTCCTTGTGCAACAATTTCTACTAGTTCTTGGAGCTATTTTAGTTCCAAGCTAAGGAAAATGTAGTCCTATTTTAGAGCTATTTTAGTCCTTTTCAACAATTGCTTGTGCAGCAGTCACACCAGTTGCACAGTAAATTCTAAATGAGGTCATTTGTGAACCATTTTCACTATAGTAACAACAATAGTTTCTTATGCAACAATCCCTATGGTTGTAGTAAAATGTAAACGACGGCTGAAATATGCCATTTGTGCTTCTTTAGAGCCACTTTCCTGACCGAAATAACATCAACAATAGTTTTTACGATAATGGTACTACATTGAAATTGAAACAAAAGAAATTACATCTGATAGTTTTTGCGATAATAGTATTACATCGAAATTGAAATAAAAGAAATTACATCTGAAGAAAACATTTAACAAAAGAGATTACATCCAAATATGCTAGCACTTTGTCTTTGTGACACCTCTTTAAATACTTGTAGCACTTGTCAACACCACCACTGTGGTGAGGCCTAGTGTCACTTTTTGCCCTTGTTAGCACTTTCTTACACTTTTGACCTAGGGCATCATATGCAAGGGACAATACGAGCACCTCGTTAGTTAGCACTTTCTTACACTTTTGACTTGGAACTCCTCATATGCAGGGGATAATATGAGCACCTCATAATTGAACATAACCTTCTTCATAGCAACTTCCTTCAAGGCATTGGGAGAGAGAACTCAACCTAGTGGTGGTGAGCTCCCTATAATCGAGTAAAACCTTTGACAGTGGGAAGGAGAACTCAATCTGGTGGTGAGCTCCAACACACTGATGCTCTGTGTGTATATGAGCTCACCACCAGGTTGAGTTTTCCTCCCCCAGTACTAAAGGCTATGCTCAATTACGATCAGCTCTACACACAAGTTGAGTTCTCTCCCAATTCCCGATAGAACGACAAATGATATGCTGCCAGGTTGAGTTCTCCTTTCCCCCACCCATGGACCCCCAACCTGACAGAACAATGACGGTATGAGAGATGCCAAACATCTTTTGACCCTCACCTTTGGTCAAAAGGAAATGGAAAGGCATAGAAAAGGCCTCGTGTGCTTAGGTAGGAGCTAGTTCTCTACCACTATAGGCTAGGTCTACACCTCTTGATGGAGGTCTCCAAATACAACACCAATACCAGCTTGTTTGCCATCCAGCTTGCTAACCAAAAGAAGGGAACAATGTTGAAAAAACCTTGGCTACTTGAACAGGTCAAGACCTTGAAATGAAAGCTTGGAAGGGTCTCCAACATGAGGACATTCATAGAGCTAAGAACGGGATCAAATGTGACGGACATGAAATCCGTTCTACAATCCTCCCCTTAAGACCCATTTCCCTTGGCTCCCCATCCTGCAACTCCCTGGGTCATGGCTATGGCTGGTAGAGTGTTGTAGGATGGAGAGCCAATGCAAACAATGGATTCCATGACTTGGGCAACATTATGTAGAAGGGGCATCAAGGTTGCAGTAGAAGATTCATCACAGGGGTGGAAGGGGGCTTGGAGAGCATGGAAGGGGGTAGGAGAGGGATTTTTTTGGGTGCGGTGAATTGTTTCTCTGTCCTTAAGGCCTTTATATAGCTAGACTTTCTGCCCTCCCACTCTTTTCCCCTTCATTTCTTATGTCAGTTTGCGTGACTCTGGGTGCCTATCACTGCTAAGAGCACACAATCCACCTGTTGGATTTTGTTGGTAGCCCAGCCTAGCATAGGCAGTCATATACATAATCTTCTAGCCATGTCATGCAATTAGATGGTTGACATGGGAGAATTTCTCGATCATTAGAGCCAAAACCATAATAATTCAATGGGATGAGGGGGGAGGAGTGGTGGCACATGCACCTAGCTTGCATGTAGCCCAGCCTAGCGTAGGCGGTCATGTACATCATCATCTAGCCACCATGACATGCAATCAGATGGTTGCCATGGGAGAATTTCTTGGTCATCGGAGCCAAGATCATAAAAATTCAATGGGATGAGGGGGGAGGAGCGGTGGCACATGCACCCAGCTTGCTGGTAGCCTAGACTAGCATATACATCATCGTTTAGCCATGATGTGTGTTAAATGGTTGCCATGGGAGAATTTCTCAATCATCAAAGCCAATATCATAATAATTCAATGGCCATTATGACTAGAAATTCTAAAATTTTAACAGTCTAATATGTTATTACAATCTAACTCCAGCTTAATACTAATCTGAGCATACGAATTACATGGTCCCTCATGCAAAATCATTGTTATTATAGTCTAATTCTGACTCAATGCTAATCTAAGCCTATGAATTAGATGGCCCCTCATGCAAAGTCATTGTTATTATAGTCAACTGCCTTAAAGAAAGGCAAGATCAAAATAGGACATCAGATTAGCATTGAGTCGGTTCATCAAACTATAATAATAATAGTTGTCATCATAAGAACGAGAACTATTGTTATTACAGTCTGATGAACTGACTCAATGCTAATCTAAGCTTGTGAACTAGATGGTCCCCCATGCAAAGTCATTGTTATTACAGTTTGATTTCGACTCAATGCTAATCTGAGCCTGTGAATTAGATGGTCCCTCATGCACAATCATTGTTATTACAGTCCGAATCTGACTAAATGCTAATCTAAACCTATGAGTTAGATTGTCCCTCATGCACAATCATTCTCACTAAAACAAGCGTGGTGGTTGTTTGGGATTAGTATACTATTTGGGATTAATTTGGGATTTACTAAAACAAGCGTGGTGGTTGTTTGGGATTTACTAAAATCATCATCTTTCACTGGTGACCCAATAGAAGCAAGTGCATCTGCAATCTTCTTCACCTCCATGTGGTAGTCATTGATGCTCATATTTTCTCTCTGCACATTATGCAACTCCTGCTTGAGCTGCATTTTGCTGGCTTGTGTATTTGTGCTATACATTTTTGTCAAAGTATCCCATGCTTCCTTCAGTGTGCTTGCATCCTGAATATGCACAATCATAGAATTTGAAATACTGAAAGACATCCAATACATAACTTTTCTGGCTCTCTCATGCTAGCCTTTAAATGCCTGCAACTCCTATTGATTGGGAACATTAGGAATAACTGGTTCTTGTTTAGCTCCAGTGATGAACTCCCAATAGCCTTTTCCCTTAAGGAAATTCATCCTCCTAAACTTCCATGCTTGGAAGTTGTTCTTGTCAAGCTTTTCAGTGACTATCTATGAAAGAGCATCAAACACCATTATAGAACACTGCAAAAATATTCTGTCACTGCAGAAAACACAACTTCTACCTCACAAGGGCAAATTTGCAAAACTGACGAAAGTGGTATTTGACCACACAGTCACTTCCTAGTGACGATTTTGCATTAATAGGCAATAAGAATGATTGTGTCACTCCCAATATCTCTGGGCACAGGCATACGATGCAATATTCCATCATTGCAAAAAACACAACTTCTGCCTCACAAGCACAAATTTGCAAAACTGACAAAAGTGGTATTGGACCACATAGTCACTTCCTAGTGACAATTTTGCATCAACAAGCAATAAGAATGATTCTGTCACTCCCAATATCTTTGGGCATAGGCATACGATGCAATTTTTGTGGCAACTTTTCACCGACGTGTAGAACAGTGGTCGCACAGCAAAACCAAGGTGCTTTTCTAAGTGCATGCGAAAAATTTCTGCCACCAAAACGGGCCCCAAAATGGCCTCGAATCAAAAAAACAATGTCACCTCTCGCCGCACCGCGAAGGGCGTCCCAATCTGAGACAGTGCACTCTTGCACTTTCTGGCTGTGCTACCTATAGAGATTTGCTCCCAAAGTCGAAAAAGGAAAGCAACAATGATCCTCTTACCAAGACACCGTGAACTTGGTTTGCTTTCTTGCGCTCCTTACCATGAACCGAGCTCTGATACCATGTGAAGAGAGTGGGAGAGAAGTAAGGAGTCTCACTTGCAGCTTTCTCACATACACAATGGGGGAATATACACAAAGGTGGAGGCTGAAAACAATTTTCCTCTTCTTAGTTGTGAAAGCCAAAAGAACTCTAAGTACAAAAGAATAGGTGAACCCTATATGTGGGTCTCAAACCAAACTCAGCTAACTAAGGTGGCATACCAACTGAGCCACTAACTAGGGTACATAAAGATAGGTGTCATCCAGCTATTATTCATGGGCGGTGTACCAACCGCATCTGTAGCTAACAAGTCGATGACATAAATGGACAACGGTCACCTTGGCATATCACGAGTGGAGCTCGATATCTCAACAAGTGTTGGGGACTGACCTAGAACCACAAGGAACCCCCAACCTAGCAAATCCGAGGAGTACGATACCCCCTAATGCCGACCTGATTGCATTGTTAGATGGATCACAAAAATTACATCTTTTTATATCTTACCAAATCTGAGCTACGCTTTGAGGCTCGTCACATATCCAGGGACCCTTTCACTGGTGAAAGGGTCCTAGAAGGATGAAAACCCCTACTTTTGACTACATCTTGGCTAAGAAAAAATATCTCCTCATATCCTTTCAAAAACAATTGTTGTCCAAAGACTGAATAAACCAAAATTTCATAAGTCCTTTAGGCTCTTTAGTTAAAAATAAGCTCATAGGACCCTTTTGCTAGCAAAAAGGTCATTTGAGCTTATTTTGGATGCATTTAAATTGAAAATAAATAAATGGATTTCAGTCTTTTAAAAGCCCATGAGATGTACTTGGATTGCTCATAACTTTCTAACCATAGCTTGGATTGATGAGATGTAAAAATAAAATGTGATGTACTTTTTGTGTTGTATCTGACTCTGTACTCAAAATTAAATTTTGCCATCTTTCTAGGGCCCTTTCACTAGTAAAATTGTTCATGGAGACATGATGATGGTCATAACTCTCAAAGTATAGCTCATATCATGATGTATTTATAAGACTCTATCCAGCCAAATGATCAAATTATATAATTTTATTAAAAAAATTAGTCCTCTCAACATTATAAGAGAGAGAGAGAGAGAGAGAGAGAGGATTACCGTACCAAACATGAGTATATACATGATGTAGTCCACTCTTCTAGAGGAATAGGAAGCAGAAGAGGAAATACTACATTTTCTAATAAGAGTGGAGGCAAGAGGACTCAACTAGCAAAGATGTTGGACTCGAGACATTTAGTGGGACACATGAAGAGCTTCTCCATGATACTGAGGGGGAAGACCAACATCATGATGAGAAGGAAGAGAGAAAGCCTCAAGTATGTAGATGATACTGAGAGATGTGGGGATCACATTGGTTTGGAGGCCAATGAGGGCCAACTTTGAATTGGCAGGTGGGGGAGATATCATTAGCAAATGGAGGGTTTTTAGTTCAAATTAATATCCTTGAATACCCTTACGCACACCAATCATTCATTCAAGGGTTAGGTGGTATGTAGTAGTCCTTAAGGTGTGTGGGGACTCCATACCCTAGGGTACATCTCTAATGTTATGGTTTTATGCTATTTTCAATAATTGACCAATATAGTGTTTAGATTGCATGTTGTCCAAAACACTTTGACTATGCTATGTTTGCATTTTTTAAAGGCATGGATATGATCATGATCATGACTCCAATATATGCATCTTTACATCTTTGGTATATGCTTGAAGCAATGTACTTGTGGTAGGACAAGAATAACACCATATTTGTAGTGTTTTGTGGTTTGTGGTTTAGGTGCACATTCTATGTTGGTGTTGTATTTTTGATACTACGTGGTTGGTAAGTATTTGTGCGAACCTTGGAGACAAACACAAAGGATATGGGGTGGAAGCATCAAAAGGGTGCACAACACCATTTCTCTAGGAAAGGGTATATCATGAAAGGTAATTGGAATGAAGCTCGGAACTATAAGCTTATGGGTTTGAACTCAAGAAAAAATCATACTCGGTTCGTATCAACTCATCAACGATTACGGTCACCTGTCCAATGATGAACAAGGAGAAAAATAAATTCCTTTGACAATTGGGGAAAGTACTAAGTGCTTCTAAACCAATTATAGCAGCCCGGCCCAAGTGATGGCGTTATGCAATTATTGGCATCCGGATTTTGTCGTGAACATTAGACCCTACATAGGTTTTGTGTAGAACCTGACTAGCCGCGTCTCTCATCGAGAAAGAACCATGTGTCACTCCACAGGCTTGTGCACACGGCATAATAGGAGCCTTCTCCCTTAGATTTGTGCCACATCAAATGGGAATCCGAATTCCCTTCTCTAAGGCTAATGCAACATGATCATAAGGGCAGTTCTACCCAGACTTAGAGAAGGGAATTCGGATTCCCATTTGATGTGGCACAAATCTAAGGGAGAAGGCTCCTATTATGCCTTAGAGAAGGGAATGCTTACACTTATTCTGGAAGTTCGCCATGCCTGCTCGCATGATAGTGGCAATCACCATAAGGAATTAAAAAATAATGGGGAAGTTCCAAGTCTTCTAGGTTATAAGAACATCTTTACTGTAGATCTAGAACAGACATGGCCGATAGTTAGAGGGACTGTGACCCAAAATAATTTTGTCTTTAAGGATTGGAGTCGGGTTAGTTTGACCTGATTGAGTAGGAATCAGGAGGAACATTCACAAGGTATCTAGAAAAGTAGGTGCTTGCAAAGAGAGAGACTCTGCTTTGTTTTAGTTTTATAATCTGCGCTGTTTGTCCTCTTTTTGGTGATAAAGTCTACGGGGTAACGTTCACTTCCCCAAAAAATAATTTCAATGCGATTTATTTTCATATGTTCGTAGGTATTTTTAGACATAGTTGTAATTTTCAAAGTAGATATTTTTGGACACAATCGTAGAAGTTGGTATGTATGGCAAGGGTCTTTTCGTACGTTCTTGTGCGGCCATGACTAATCCACAGTGTATAGCCTCAAGGGCAAGTAAAAATCATGGAAGCAGTTTTGCATTGCTTTGTACCAAGAAACCCAATCATTCAGTCTCCCCTTCCTCATCTAACTTTGTAGTCACAATGGGGAGCTCATGTTTCACAAATTCATCGAGCAACATAGAAAATTTAGTTACAGGGAGAGAACTGACCTTTGTCAGACTTAACTTCACGTATCTTAGCACCTGAGATATTTGTGCAAAAGATGGGCGACGACGTGCATCACAATCCCAACATCGCTTGATGCAGTCTGCAAGAACGGGCGGACAGCTTGATGGCAACTCTGGCCTCGCATTCTCAGTGACTCGCTTGTATACTTCCTTCGGCTGCACGTTTGCAAAGCACTTCGGAGCTTCGCCTGTGAGAATCTCGTAACAAAGTATGGCAAAACTGAAGACATCAGCCTTTACAGTGTATTTCTCAGGGACAACAATGATATCGTCAGACTCATCTGGACCTACATGACCAAGAACTTCCGGTGCCCTATAATAACCGGTGCCCGCCTTCTCTCTTGGGAAGTAGTCTTCATTAAGTTTCCACATGCCAAAGTCTGCCAATTTTATTTCTATATAGCCTTTCTCGTCCAATGACTTTACACTGCTTGGATTTACGAGAACGTTGGAGGGCTTCAAATCTCTATGGATCACCTTCATTTTGTGCAGATATTCCATGCCTCTAGAAACTTGGAAAATGATATCTACAATCACATTTAGAGTCAGTCTAGGCTTCCGCGCGGCTGCTCTAGCTTGCATGTCAGAATCAAGATCACCACTCATTAGCTCCGTCACTATTTGGAACAAACCGACCCTTGAATTGTGTGACCATCCTATCACCTTAAGGGTATATGGACTGCTCAAACTCGCAAGCATGGCTGCCTTTCTTATCAATGTGAAACTCCTTAATGAAAACTCTTTTACTGCGACTCTCTGGCCCAACCAAGTTCGCTCAAAGACGGCACCTGAACTACCAGCCCCTATAAAGCGGCTGTTGATCTTGCAGATATCTTCTGGGTCAATCTTAAAACGAAAATCCTCCTCAGCCTCGACTGCCCCACACCTGAAAACCGCTATTTGGTAAGCGTTGCGCTTTTCAGGGCTCAGGAATCTCTTCCTGAAGTAGCCCATGCGAGCATATTTCTTCTTCATCAAGTACATCCGGCTAACCATAACGTCTCTATCCACACGAACATGTTCTGAAAGATCCTCACTGCTTAAGACTTGGTCACATTCGGCTATCCTTTTTCGTAACACTTCTTCGAATGGTAATCCTCTGAAATGATGAAGAACTGCATCTAAAAGAGCAATACACCACATGAAATCGTGAAGGTGAATCACATATGCCTCTCCTGTGTTGAGATTGGATGCCAAATGCTGCAGCCAGGCACCTTCTGAACAAGCCAGGAAATAGGCCTCAATCTGGCCCATGACACGTTGGAGATTCTTCATCAGTTCATCGCACGTAGAATGCATGTGGCTACCGCGCAGTTCTTCTAACTTTGTGCAGCAGGTGCTGGCCAGATGATGGCATTGCTTTGAATTCAAAGTAATAGGTCGCCCTCGGATGCTTCCTTTCTGAGCAACTTCCATGAGCAGAGAAAGCCAGTTGTCCCAATTTCTAGCCAACTCCTCCCCGCTGCACGATCCCATCGTCGCAGTCACCTAATGCTTCTTCCGATTGACGGATTGTTGGGAAATTTTGCGAAATGGTTGTCCGATTTAGACCTTATCCTGCGACTCGATGACCAGCAAATAGATAGCATAAATCTGCGATTCCGATGGTAAATGTTCTGAGGAGAGACTGGGACATAGGTGGAATGAACGATCTCCAAAAGCAAAGAGGACAATGGAAGGCGAAAATGGTAAAGGCACCTGTGTGCGGTCGAGGATGAGATGGGTCGATAGACTAGCAAAGAAGTCGGCTAGCACACAAGCAATCCTTCAACACCGGGACTCCAGGAGCCACAAGAAGCGGTAAAGGGGGGAGGCTAAAAAGTCACACGTATTTACACCCACGAAGCTTCTTCTAAATCCGCATGCCCTGTGAACTTCTTATTGCCCAGCCACTCAACTTATGAAGCCACCATCAATCCCAGGAACTCCCTGTCATTAAGAAGATCATTCGCAATTTCTTTTCTTTTAATTGAAGAGGTCTACTCATATATTACTCAAAAACCACCAAACGAAGTTTCATAGAGACACTCTGCAAACGAGCTCTAGCAGCTTCATCCAACCAACTGGCCACTAGCCATCTAACCTGGATAGTAGCATCCATAATAATTGTGCAAATAGTGGATCGTTACTCCCAGGGATTCTCATGGGGTCGAGAGATCCCCTTGCAATCAGCCTCCTCAACATGGCAAGCAACAGTTCAGTAACGGGATTCCCATGTATCCGTTACTGAACCGTTGCTTGCCATGTTTAGGAGGCTGATTGCAAGGGGATCTCTTGACCCCATGAGAATCTGGGTGTATCCGTTACTGAACCGTTGCTTGCCATGTTTAGGAGGCTGATTGCAAGGGGATCTCTTGACCCCATGAGAATCCCTGGGAGTAACGATCCACTATTTGCACAACTGTTTGCAGATGACTCAAATTCCATTTGTAAGGCAGACCCGAAATAGCTAAAGCTCATGCTTGGGCTATTTGAGATGCACTGTGAAGCCTCGGGCTCCAAGATACAGTGGGAGAAGTTGAAGGCTCTGTATGTGTCTAGGAAAGAGCCGCTGGAATGGATGAGAGCCATAGGTATCCAATGGGTTCCAAGAGGGCACGTGATTAGACACCTTGGGGTCCCCATAGGGATAGGCATCTCCATAAGACAACGGTTTTTGTGGTGGTGGCCTAAGTTCAAGTCAAAGATCGAGGTTTGGTCTAAGGTCCCTCTGAGCTTGCTGGATAGATGCACAGGGTCAAACACATCCTAGCCCCATCTACTTTCTACATACTGTCAGTATGTGCTTTCTGGAAGACTCATTTGCTGCAGATCGAAAAGGAACTGAGATCCTTCATTTGGAAGAAGACAAGGTGGAAGTGGCTCTCGTGGTCCGTCCTCTACTCTCCTAAGAAGTTGGGGGGTTTTGGTACCCTTAACTTGAGGAGAAGGTCGATCTCCTTCCTTTTGAAACTATGGGCATAGTTCTTGGATTCTAAGGAGCCGTGGACATGTTTTCTAGAGGAGGCAATCCGCTCTGCCTCTGTCAGATACTTCCCGAATATGGACATGTGGACTAAGGTCTTTTTTGTTGCCCCGCTCTGTCTAAAGTCTAGCTTTCACTACAGGCTAGTTGTTGCATGGAAGGAGGGCATCATGTTGCTCAAGTGGAAAGGACTACCCGCGGGTGGCTTGGACTTCTCCCTTAGACTGTCACCATGGTGGCAAGCAGCGTGGCCAGGTGGAGGGTGCTTTGCGATGGGGAAGGAAGGTTTGGCAGGGAGGATAGCAGCAAAGGGGATTCTTGTGTGGGAGGACCTCTAGGACCGATTCACGGGTGATTGGTTGTCTCCCTTACAGGCTAGGGTTAAATTTATGCTGTCCCAAGATGAGTTGTGTCTGGTGAGTGAGATATTGAGTAGGATCCCAGGTGAATGGCCCATCCATCAAGATTGACATATGCTAAGAGAGGCAAAGCAATTGAGGTTGAAAATACCAACTATGCTCTTATGACTACCATCATGGCTACATAAGAGGCAGTGTACTTTGAAGATGTAGTAGACAAAAACTGCTATGAATGAAAAAATGGATTCTTTATATAAGAATAATACTTGCGAATCATGTGACCTTCCACCGATTGGTTCCATAGCGGATGAGTGGGAAAGTGGATGCAAAGGGAGATTAGAAGCAAGAGGTGGGAGGAGGAGGAGGAGGCGGAGGAAGGAGGCATCGAGAGGGGAAGGTGGAGATAGAGGAGGAATGGAGGAAGAGGAGGGAGAGCAAGAGTATGGGCTACAAGATCGAGGGATGCTAGTGCGCACGTTCATAGTGTAAGGGAGTAAGAAAATAAGGAGATCGATTATAAGAACATTTGAAATGAATTGAAGACTGAAAACCAAAAAGTGGGATCTCATTTCCATTAAGAGGTATTTATACATATTCTTGAGCTTATATTATATCTATGCATTTCTATGTCAAGGATCTTTTATCTGTATACAAAGTGTATACCAAGGATTCTCTATCTAGATGTACACAAAGGGAGTGTCAAGTATTTTTTTGTCTCTATACAAAGTGTATACCAATGATTTTCTCTCTCTACACAAAAAGTATGTTAGAAGAATTTAGTCTTTCTAGGTCAATGCACAATCGGGTGTAGCCAATCATTTTTCCTGATGTAATGATTGCCTTACTGGTATAATAATGAGATGCAATCTATCAAGTCTTGCTATTATGAACATTATAGAGCTTGACACATGTAACTACACAAACACTTCTTCCCTGCATAGTCTTTGTGATGCATCTTTGTCCATTAGACATCTACCCACAACCTGCCATCTTCCATCTACTCATAGCTCTCCACCTGTCATATGCATGCATCTTTTTTGCATTGATCTAGATCCATGACCATCGTGCTGGCATTGGCTTGTTGTGACCACCATGCTAGTTCTTTGAGTTATTTTAGAGGTGGTTGTAGCTACTTCTAATTTAACCAAAGAAAATGTATTTACCTTAATTGGATGGGTCACATGAGGCCTCCATTGGAGTCCCATAATTGTTCACATATTTTGCATTGAGGGGTCCCCTTTCTTAATTTGTGTTAGTGATTAATAATGCTATAATATGCAATAGCAGCACTATGTATTGCAATTTTTTGAAATAGCACTATAATATGATAGCACAACATAGTGGTTAATGTTGCTATAATATGGAATAGAGCATTATATATTGCAATTCATTGAAATAGCACTAAAAGATAATAGTCAACACTTCAACACTATGAAGCAATAGTAGTACAAGGCAATTATCACCACCACAATGTGGTGGTAATGTGGATAAATAGTGGTATACTATAGCTCTACAATCAATGCTTCTACACTATGAAACAATAGTAGTACAAGAAATTAGCACCACCACTGAAGTGATTAGAAGCCTTGGTGCAGCACTCCTATGTCATAAATGACAATTCTAGACCATGACATACCATGTTGCAATACAATGTTATACCACTTTTACACTTTGAAATAGTATTGGTATGCTACTAGTTCCCATTACTGTGTCACATAACATGTGGCACTTGGGATTATAAAGAAATATTTAGCAAAAAAAGTATAGTATGCAAATTATTATTATTTGAAATAGCACAAAGGTGAACCACAAGATGTTCTTTACAAGTTCCATTTGGCACTACTATAGCACGATTAGTCATGCTATGTAGTAGTAGTCAACTACTATAATGTGCTAGCAATAGTTAGCACATTGTAGTAGTTAGATAACTTATAATGTGCTACTTGAAATTGCTAAGTTGTAGTTATTTCTACTATGTGGCATTGGTACAAGGCTACTATATAGTAATGACTTCTTCTTAGCATCACTTAGAAATCCTACAAGGCTTCTATGTATTGCCATGCCACCAAATAGCACCATAAGGAGCTCGTACTGCTACACTATGAAATAAGAGTAGTACATTGCTATCTACCATTGCCACACTACATTCGTTAACAATGCTTTAGTATGAGATAGAATGTTTTGTAGCATTTACAAGGGCTAATATCAAGTAGCACTTGGAATTCTAAGCAGTAGTAGTTAGCGAACTCCCATTGTATTTGTGCTGAATTTTGAAAAGCCTCTTGGTAGGTTTTTGTCGTGACAGAAGTGTTATCTCGCAATTATGGGTACTGGGTGTGATGTCTTCTATGTTGTCTTGGTCCTATTGTTGAATTGAGATGGAGATCCATAAAAGCTTCGGTAGGAATATATCTTTATGATAGTTGCTTCTTTTCAAGATATAAGTCTGCTTTGAAATGGTACATGCTACCCCATTAGTTAGCTGATTTGTTGAACAAAGACTGTATAACTGTGTACCTCAGAAGGGTTCTGCAGTGAAATTGTGTTGATCTTAGCATGTGTGGGATCAAGACCAATGTAAGGCTTAAGTCTAAAACCATTGACTGGTTTCCTTTGTAAGACTAGAATATATCCAATCTTACAAATCCATATTTTTTTCTCTAAAGTCCAAAATTCCACAACTTTTTTAGTTGTTGGGACATCTACACCCGCATAGGATATTTCGATATAGATGAACAGCTGATCACCACTTGGATGAAAATTCAAAGAATTTGCATGTCCGCTAAGGTGATAGAGAAATATACCTTTGTAAGACTAGAATATATCCAATCTTACAAATTCTGATTTTTGTTGTTCTAAAGTCCAAAATTCCACAAGTTTTTTAGTTGTTGGGGCGTTTGCACCCACGTAGGATATTTTGATAAAGATGAACATCTGATCACCACTGGGCTTCATGATGGCTTTGTCACCTAGAGTGCAATCTATTGGCTTGTACAATTTTCGGATCCTCAACTGACTTTTGAGGGGGCATATGGGGATCCTGTTTTCATGTTGTTAGCCATTGGATGCTTTTGTAGTATGTAATGTTAGTCCTAAATATTACTATTATATGGAATAGCACTGCAAGATGATAGTAAGCACTATTAATGATTAGGGGTGGTGGTTAGTAGTTTAGCTAGTGCAATGTACACGTTGTTGCAAGTGTTATACTGTAGGGCTTTTTGTTGTGTGGCACTGATATAGTACTACGTTGTGGTATTTGGGCCTTTGTAATTAGCATTTACTGATGAAATAGGGTTGTTATGTACTAGTATGCCACCAAATAGCACTACAAGGTGGCAATTAGCACTACTACACTATGAAAGGTAGCACATAGCAATTACCCCCACCACCACTTTGAAGTAGTACATAGCAATTACATAGAACTAGTACAAGATGAAAGATAGTACATAGCAATTATGACCACACTTTGAAGTATGACTAATTAAATAGTTCTTTATATGACATAGTAAGAATGTGTAGCATTTGTAAATGTTATAATATCAAGTAGTACAACTTAAGGAATACAATACTTGTTTAGTATGAGACAACAATGTTGTGTAGTAGTAGTGGCAACAACCTTTGCATAGCACTAGACTAGCATCCTTACATAGCAAGGAAATGTTGCAATCCTATGAAGCATCTACCACGTTTTTAAATAGTACTCTTATGTTTCCATTACTATGTCATAATAATATGTGTCTCTTGGAACTCTAAGAAATAGTTAGCATTGAAATATTGCTTTTATGTATTGATATAGCTAGCCTCCTCCCTTCCTCCTCAACGGCTTCTCTTTTGCTTTTCTTTTAGCTATAGCATTGATGGTTCCTGTGAGGGAATATAGCATTGATGGTTTCTATGAGGGAATATATATTATTTAAATACAAAATTATGTTGGAAAAGGGACCTTGGTATGGTCCTAACCCCCTCATGGTACCATGGACAAATAAGGAGATTGAGGGGTCTAAAAGGACCTTTGCATCCATAATAGAAGACACGTGGATAAACAAAGAGTAATCCCATAAGCATGGGAGATGTTTTCAAGATCCTTGTATATATTGAGAAGTTCATAGAACCATCATTCAATCCCACAAAATTTTTGCTGGGGGTTGAAAGAGGCTATGCATGGGTAGGATGTTGGGGAGTGGGAGCCCCTGGACTTGGCACATCTAGTGCGTAATGTCATGTGGTAGCATTTGGCAGTGGTGGCTGGGAAAATTTTCCAAATGGTATCAGAGCAAGGCATTCTACGAACAGACACATCTGGGTCACTACATATTCAACAAGTTTTGACATGGTGGTGGCGATTGTTTATGGAAGCTGCTATGTGTAATTCTCTAGCAGCTACATATGCAAGAAGTGATGACCCTTGTGCTATCCTTGGTTTGATAATTGGTGCCAGAATTGATGACCTGGATTAGTGAAGTGTGCAGATGTTTGATTGGTGGCTCTAGCCTTGAGTTTGGGTTAGTTGTTACGTGATGGAGCCAGCCTAATTGTGGGTGGTGACTATATTAGACCCAGCTTCTATATTCGAGTGTTAGGACCATGGGGGGTGTTGAAAAAGGCACTTGATGTGGTCCTAACACCCTCATGGTACCATGGACAAATAAAGAGATTGAGGGGTCTAAAAGGCCCTTGGCATGCACAAGTAACACGAGGATAAAAGAAGAGTAATCCCATAAGCATGGGATGATTTCAAGATCCTTGGTCTATATTGAGAAGGTGATATAACCCTCCTTCAATCCCATTAGCCTTTTGTTGGGGGTTGAATAAGGATGTGTGGCTAGCGGGTGGGGAACTGGGAGTGGGACCCCCTCATACTTGGTGCATCCAGCCATGTGGTGGCATCTAGGAGTGGCTGGCTAGAATTCCAACAATTATGCCTTTATAGATAAGTGTGAGCTTCATTCATGATGCATCTCATCTGATATCAATGAAAGAAGTGTTGAGATATCGAGCTCCACTCGCGATATGCCAGGGTGACTGTTGTGCATTTATGTCACCGACTTGTTAGCTGGAGATGCGGTTGGTACACTGCCCACAAATAATAGCTGGATGACAGCTATCCTTATCTACACTAGTTCGTGGCTCAGTTAGTATGCCACCTTAGTTAGTTGAGTTTGGTTTGAGACCCACATATAGGGTTCTTCTATTTCTTTGTACTTGAGTTCTTTTTGGCTTACACAACTAAGAAGAGGAAAACTGTTTTCAGCCTCCACCTTTGTGTGTATTCCCCCATTGTGATTGTGAGCAAGCTTCAAGTGAGACTCCTTCCCTCTCTCCCACTATCTTCACATGGTATCAGAGCCTTGTTCATGGTAAGGAGCTCAAGAAAGCAAGCCAAGTTCGTGGTGTCCTGGTAAGAGGACTAGTGTTGCTTTCCTATTTCGAGTTTGGGAGCAAATCTCTGCAGGTAGCACAGCCAGAAGTGCAGGAGTGCACTGTTTCAGATTGAGACGCCCTTCACGGTGTGGTGAGAGCGCAATATTTTTCTGATTTGAGGCCGTTTCGGGGCCCCTTTTGAAGGCGGAAGTTCTTCGCAGGCACTCAGAAAAAGGCCCTGTTTTTTGCTGTGCGACCACTGCACGGCTAGTCGGTGGAAAGGTGCCGCAGAAATTGCATCGTATGCCTATGTGCAGAGATATTGGGAGTTGCAGATTCATGCCTATTGCCTGTTGATGCAAAATCGTCACTAGGAAGTGACTGTGTGGTGAAATACCACTTTCGTCAGTTTTGCAAATCTGCCCGTGTGAGGCAAAAGCTGTGTTTTTTTACAGTGACAGAATATTTTGCAGTGTTCTGTAATGGCATCTAATTCTCTTTCACAGATTGTCACTGAAAAGCTTGACAAGAACAACTTCCAGGCATGGAAGTTTAGAATGGCGAATTTCTTGATGGGAAAAGGCTATTGGGAATTCATTACAGGAAATGAAGAAGAACCTGTTCTTCCTAATGTTCCAAGTCAACAGGAAATGCAGGCATTCAAAGGATGGCATGAGAGAGCCAGGAAAGTTATGTACTGGCTGTCTATCAGCATTTCGGACTCCATGATTGTGCATATTCAGGATGCAAGTACGCCAAAGGAGGCATGGGATACTTTGGCAAAAATGTACAGCACAAATATGCAAGCCAGGAAAATGCAACTCAAACAGGAGTTGCACAATGTGCAGAGAGAAAATTTGAGTATAAATGACTACCACATGAAAGTGAAGAAAATTGCAGATGCACTTGCTTCCATTGGGTCGCCAGTGGATGATGATGATTTGGTTTCTGTGACCTTGAATGGTCTAGGAAAGGATTATGCACAGTTCCGGACATCCATTGCCGTCCGTGAAAAATTTCCTGATTTTGAGGAGCTGATTGCTCTTCTAATTTCTGAAGAGCAGAGAAATGGTGGTGCATCTTCTTCAGCAGGAACTTCAAAAGAAACTGTCTTCTACTCAAATGCTGGCAGAGGTAGAGGCAGAGGTAGAGGAGGCCGATCTGCAGGCCGTGGTAGAAATCAGAATATGCAGCAAACGCAAGAAAACCAGTCCTATGCAGGAGGACGTGGTAACTCTAGAGGCAGGGGGAGCCAAAGAGGCCGTGGTGGATGGTAGAGAAGCCAAAATGCAAACAGCAATGTTGAATGCTACTATTGTGGCAAAATGGGTCATATGGCTAAGGACTGCTACAAAAAGCAGAATGACATTATGAATGGAAATTTGCAGCAAGGCAATTATGCATCTTCTAGCAGGCAGGGTGATGACAGAAATGAGCATCTATTTATGGTGCAGCATATGACCAATTCTGTGACAAGTGCAGAAGAACAAAATGATGTGTGGTATGTTGACTCAGGTGCATCAAACCACATGACAGGTCATGAAGAATGGATGCAAGATGCAAGGAAAATGGAAAAGCCAGGATTTGTGGAGACTGGTGACATTAGGAAAAAAGGGAGCTCATTTTGGGGCCTTTTACGGTTTGGAAAAATAAGCTCTCAACCAATCAATAGAAGGCCAACGTAACGTTGAAAATTCACGAAAATAAGAGAAAATAGAAAAAAGAAACAATACTTTATGTAAGTACAAGCGTGCTACATTAATGAGGAGATTGGTTTTTTATTCGTAGAAGATCTTTGGACAAGAAGATAGAATCTAAACTGACATTTTATCTGACAAGATCCTTCCCGCTTCCACCTTCCTTTGAATTTTCAAATATTGTGCCGCCTTTCGTGCGAAAGGTCTACCATTCTACACCATTGCCTCATTGTGCAACTGCCTTCCTTTTCCAAAACTGCTCCCTTGATCCTGTTTGGCGTAGAGTAAGATGTTTCTCGTCTACTATCTGTTTGCCCACTTTCTCTTTCTTGAAACTTCAAATTGTTATCTTAGTTACATTACTTTGCTATTGTTACAGATTCAGAAAATCTCCATGGTGAACCAAAACCACGGCCGTTCTTGTGCAAGACGCTCTGTGGATGATAATGCTACGAAAGCAGAATTATACCAAACATCCTTACCCCGTCGACCTGCTTCTTCTATTTCGTCGGTAGAGAATTCAAGTACAGTCAAAACAGAAGGAACTTGGGAAAGGTTTAGTGTTTCGAAAGGAGCATGGGTGCTCATGCAACCTAGCAAAAGAAAAAGACCCCATACAAAAAACATTTTCTTGGCATCGTGGAAGGGAAGAGTACGAGATTTTAAAATCACCAAAGGGAAGATATCCGTGAAAGAAGTTTTGATTCAGCACGTGTATATGCATAAAGAACTTGTCTTGCGAGACTATCCAAAAAATCTTCCGCAACACAGGCCTAATTGTATATTTTTCTATTCTGGTTTTTTCCTTCATGAGGTGTATGGATTTTTAAGATGAAGCTTTCTCTCTTAACTTATTGACATTCTTGTGTTGTTTTATTTCAGATTTATATCCTTCATCGTATGAGACATGGCAAAACATCGATTGTATTCTGGGATTTATAGATGTTCTGCATGGATCGATAGGAGAACAACAATACCAAGGTCGATGTGCAACAGAGCTAGCTCAATCGGGTATATTTTTTACTGATCATTTTTATCAGTTGCTGGACAAAGCTAACACACATGGTGTATTAATAAAACAAGACCTTCCGGCGTGGAATTCGGTGGATTGGCCTCACCCACATTCTAGTGTTACAGAGGCATATAGGGCGAAGCTTTTTACAGAAGTACAGAAAGCTCTGAGGCCCAATATTGCCACTAGGATAGTAAAAATTTCTTTGTGCATGCCTCTCACAGTTTTTGTAGACTTGTTTAATACCTTTCCAGTAAAGGTTTCAAAAACAATGCTCACAGTTAAAGCAACAAATTCGGCATGCATGCCACAATTTTTGGATAAAGGTTGGGATAAGAAGACATGTAGTTCAGTGTTTTGTGAGGTGGTCCAACCTTCTATGCAACTGAAGTACATGGTTGCATCACAAAATTTTATTTTCTCTTTTTATTACAAGCGCAGTCGAATGCTAGGTTCAAAGCTTGTCCCAATGGACCAAGATGAAGAGTCGTTTGGTGCACAAAATAAACTTATTGATATTGATGTTATTGAGAATGGTGATGTGGTAGCCAGTATCTCGTTAAGAGAATGTTGCTCCCTAGCTCAATTACGCAGTGACATTCTGTTTGAGACTGAAGGTTCTATCTCAAACGACTTTTTATTTATCTACAAGAACAGAAAGGTACACCATCTGATTTATCCTAGTCTCTATAAGCATTGCTATTAGTTTTATTTACCACTCTAATTCATATTGCTTTTTTGCAGTTACTCAGAAGAAGAGAGAGCTCAGTTAAATGCAAAGACATAGAAAATTTTAAAATTGAGATCACACATACTCCATAAAGAAAGGTTTTGTATTCAATCAAGTAAGATTTTGTACAGAATTGTTTAGCTGAATCTGTAGAACATATTTCTAACATCCATTTTCTATTTATGTACAGTTTCATCCAGAGGCTGCTCTACATTTTCTGGAGGATCTTCTCTCTGCTGCTCCATCCTGTCCGTGCTCCATCCTGTCTCCTCCACTGCCCCAGAAGCCTCTCTTTGCTGCTTCTCCACCTTCTCCTCAACATCAGCAGCAGGTCTTTGCTCCTGTGTCTGCTCCTCCTCAGCACTCTGTGATTGCTCCTGTGGCTTCTGGTCCTCAACATCAGGTGCTTCATATGTGGGATCAAGGTGTATGACACCTTCATGTACTTTAGAGCTTTCACCCAGCTCCACAGTAGCTGCTACAATAGGTCTGGGGGAGGCATAGCTCAAAAACCTCAAAATTGTATGAGCTCTAAAATTATGTACATAGTTGGGGCTGAAGCTATCCTCTTTCATCTGCAATGGCAGAGGATAATTTAGAACACTTTGTATCATTATGAATTATATTCAAGCTAAATGAAAAGTATTTTTCCTTACCATATCTGGCTGTTCCTTTTCAAAGTAGCTTGAAAGTATATATTTTGCATTGATCAGCACCCTCCATCCACAACTACTTGAATCATTTTGTTGTGGTGTCTGGACAGTTAGAAAAAAATGTTAGAAACTGTGAGCATCAGCACAAAACAAAATTATTCAATAAGTTCAAAGACATAGCATTTAATAGACTTTTTACCTCTAGACTTAATGGCTCTATTGAATCCAACAGAGAGACATTTGGAGGACAATGATCCAATGCATCTAATAGCCTTCTAATACAACTGCAATATGTATAATTTAGTTAGTATGGTATCAAAATAATAAAGTTTTGAGTTCAAAAAGCACACACAGTACTTACAATTTCAGCTCTCTGTGTGTGTTTTTTAGAGAGTTGAATAGAAAGCACTGCTTCTGCTGGATGTCAATAGACACAAAACTCCAGTGGTCACTGCATAAGGAAAAAAGCATAAGCAAATGAAAGGCTACAAGAGTTCCCAATATTAAAGAAGAATCTTAAAAGAAGTAGTCACCCACATACCTGCTATGATATGGAAGTAGCAAAATGTCAATTACTTCAAAATTGCAGTGTTTGAACCAGCTGGAAATACTCATGGGAGTCTCTTTTGCATCTCTTAATCTAGAAGAAATGGCTGGATCAACAATATGGACTGTATGTTGTACAGAGGGATGAAGCCAGCTTCTCATCATGCTGCATAGGATCAGAACATAATTAGGGTAGGTTATAAAAGAGTTACAAGGAGGATTGATTTGCAAAAAATGTAAAATTTAAAGACACTTACTAGAGCATTGCAAGAATGAGAGTATCTGAGCAATACTCATTCTTGTTAGCCAATGCTGCTAAGCATTGTTTTGTCAAATCAAAATCATTCACTGAAACTTCATCCTCAATATGTACAACTACATCAGGGCCCAGCTCCTTCAACCTTCTATGTATGTGTAGCTCCTTCTTTCCAGTTTCCACATCTATCATAGATTTTGTTTCTTTTACTTGCTGCTTCAGTGAGTCCTCATAAGCAGCCTTCCCTCTGGTGTTCTTTGAGTGTGTTACCTCAACAACCTTTACCTCATCAACCTTGACCTTCCTTGTGGGTGGAATTAGCAATATATCTCTCATTTTGATGTCCTGCCATTCCACAGGATGAACCAGCTTGTCATATCTCCATCTCACTCTGGACAAAGTGTTGAAATCTTTGGCCATCAAAGTCACCCTGTGAGCATGGGCTGCTACAAGCATTGCATCCTCAAAATATTTCTCCAGGTAATCCTCTGCCATTTCCTGCAAGGAAAGAATGGCAGTTCTATTCCACCTGAACCCAAGGTTCCAACTGTCACAAATTTCTCTCACCAGTCTTTGAAAGGGTGCTTTGGGTATTGCAAAACCTATGGCTTTCTGTTGCCTCCTTATTTCCCTAAGCACACCTGCACCCTTATTCAATCTTTTGGCCTTTTGCTTGAGCAAGCGCATTGGCTTACCCTTCCTGCCATGTGAAGCTCTTCCCTTTGGAGGCACACTAAACTTCTTGGAACCTGTCCCAGCTGCTGTTGCTGCAAGACCTGGTCCTTTGCCAACTTGCCTTGCAGTTGATTTGGTCCTTGCCATCACTCTGGAAAACTGCATACAAAGGATTGGAAAGAGATCAAAGACATGAAGAACATGTTCTAACAAAGAAAAGGCAATCACAGGGGTGGTAGAAGCCAAATAGAGAAATTTGCAATAAAATGCGATATGAGCAGTTTGGAATTTCAAACAGGTCCACATCGCATTTTGCTGCAAATTTTTTAAATGAAATGTTGGTGCACTCCTAC
Organism: Dipteris shenzhenensis; assembly: GCF_047967505.1. Classification (NCBI taxonomy): domain Eukaryota; kingdom Viridiplantae; phylum Streptophyta; class Polypodiopsida; order Gleicheniales; family Dipteridaceae; genus Dipteris; species Dipteris shenzhenensis. The sequence goes on along the minus strand of NC_141601.1, from coordinate 11,629,664 downwards.
AGTGATTTCTATGTTTCTCCAACCAAATACAGTATGATATGTGTCCAATCTATGTGGAAATAAAAGCGTTTTGGATCCTAGGGTCTCTTGCATAAGGCTGAGGCTTGAATACACAAAGCTTTTATTAGTACGGGTGATGGCTTGCAAAAATACTCTATTATGAGAGAGTCAATGATCTCCCCAACTTGTGCCTTATGATATTGCACATACATATCATTGTTGAGGGCATCGCAGAAGTTGGAGGCAAAGGCCACATCCTCAGATGATGGCTTCATTCCCACATTGGACACAAATCCATAAATGAATTGTGAAGCAGCACGAAGGTAATGGGAGGAGGAATAAGGCAGTTGCATTTGAACCTGACTCGAATGGGAGGAGGAATAAGGTAGTTCAATATTTCCTCCACACCTGCCACACCACAAGGTCCAAAGGTACATGGCCTAGGTCATCTATAATAGAAACTTGAGGTACTAAAGTGACTTGGATGAGTTGGATGGCTTCCTCTCGCCATGCCATATTGCTTGAACACAACAACAGTTGTGTCAAATCCTATCCACACCGTGCAGAGCCACTCACTATTGCTTCTCTTACTCCATGCTACTATTAGATCCTATATGCATCGTGCATAGCCACTACTTGTTCTATTTCCTGGTGGGAGGATATCTCCTCCCAAACTCTTGAGCTCCCTCTTGCCCATAGCTTGGTTATACTTTCATATCATGGGGTGGAGATAGATGCTCTTTTTGGCAAGCCACCAAGGGTGCTTCTGTTTTGTGTATTGAAGCTTCATCCTTTTGCAAGAGACCTTAGGTTTCAAAATGCATGTTATTTCAATTGTTGGGCATGTCAACCACCTTTCTATCAAATATGTATTGCTTCTTAATGTTTCTAGAATTCATATGGTGAAGGTTGTGGCTACCTCACTCTACAAAGATGGCAAAGTTGATTGGCTAGAAATAGCTGCATCCTTTTGCCACTTTGCCACTAGTGTAGGCCAAATACATGAGCTCATGTAGGCTGCTAGAGTGTTTTTTGCTACATAGTATAGTCCATAGGTTAAAAAGTAGCAGGGTTGGTCTGTTCCATGGTTTCTCTAGGGCTATTCAAATGTGTAGCAACCAAACAAAACCAAATTTTTTTCCACCTACACTGACAGAGATGGTATTGGCAAAGCTACCAAGCTTTCAAGAATGTATTGCAAGGAGGCACATGAAGCATGGCATAAGAGTGAATATGCCCCAACTCTAGATGGTGTTGATGTGATCAGGCATGGGGTGGTAGCACATTTGGTCAGTATGCTTTTTGTGCTTAAAAGCATGTGCTAAGAAAACACAATTTTAGCACTTTTCAAGAAGTGCTTGCTTGTGACATATATCCATGAGCGATGTAAATTATGATTGGACATTTTGCACATGTGTCCCATGATACTCATAAGCTTGTAAGCTTTCATGATACCACTACTTCAGTAACTATTGTAGCTATTGGTTCATCCCTCACACGTCATCTACCTCATCTCCCTTGTCTCCCATGCAGGTCTTCCAGCCCAGTTGAATCCTCCCCCTAGCAGATCCTAAGCTCAGCTCAATTCTCTCCTTGGCAGGTTCTATGCACTACTTCTCAAGCTATCGCCTTTTGCTCTCCCTCATAGGTCTTGAGCTCTCAGCTCAATCCTCTCTCTCATAGGTTCTAAGTTCTACCTCCATTTACTTTCTCTCGTAGGTCCTCTAGCTTAGATATTGCAGCTCTGACTCTCTTTTTTAATGGATGTCTCTGCCTCTTTGAGCGGGTGCTACAAGAATGTCTCGATCATCCACCTTCAAGCCAAGAGATTTTCTTGTACTGCTATAGATTTTCATGATGTTTATGGTCTTAGTATGGTTGGGAAGAACCCACGAAGGCTTACAAAAGATGATCTTCTGGTAAGAGAATGGCTCACTGTGTTCAGTCAGCCACACGAAAGTTAAAGGACTTCGAGGTGAAGTCCAAAAGGCTTTGGGATCGGGACCTTCTACAAGAGGCTCTGAACCTTCACTTTTGGGTTTACCAGGAGGCACCCCCCAATATGCAGTTTGGGATTGCATTTGCCTAGGGTTTTGCCCTTGATCATTGCAAGGCTACAAAAAATGCCCCTATAAAGGACGATTTCACTATCAACTAGGCTGATCTTCGTCAACCCAAATCCCACATTGCCAGGGCACACCGTTTGTAAACTACACAATGCCCGAGTTAGTCAACAATCAAAAAATGCTACATGCTGTGAAGATGAGACTTGACCAAGCAAGTGAAGAGGTGGACACAGCTATAAATGCAATAGATAAGTCCAAGAAAGACAGTCGATGCCAAGAGAATTTGCCAATAGCAGTACATACATTGAGGACAAAGCTCCAAACCGCACAAAATGAAACATCAGTTTTGGCTCCTTCAATTGACCTGGAGAATTTCAAAAAACTGTAGGCAGACATTGCCTCATTCACAGACACATTGGAGATCCTGGGATTCAAAGTAGGAGCCCCAAATTTTAAGGAGAGCATACCTAATTTGGAGGTAAGACTATAAAATGTATCATACACTTTGCATCAGTCCTTAGGGCTTTTTTGTGATGTTTCCACAGTCCATTGTGTTTACCTGAGTTTAGTTTTTTTGTTGTTTTGACATGCAGGCGCAAGTACATGAAAGTCTGTTGTCTTTCAAATGAGGTAGCAACAATATTATTTTGCCAAAAAAATGATGGAAAGAGTCTAGTCCAACCAGCCTATTTGTATTTTCCAATCCCCACCAACAATTGCCAGTACAAAAGATGAGGGTTCAACGTGTCTTACGATTGCACAGCCCTATGGTGGATGTGGCTTTACTATTGACATAAAAGAATTTATTTTGGTGTGTGTGCTTGCGCGTGGCCATCCTTACCACCACCAGTTTTATTTTGCAAATCTATGTTTGGGAGACACACATTGTAGGGTGGAGGGTTGCTTGGAAAAATCCCCATAGTAGCAAAATCGATGGTTTTAGGCTCATCAATTGGTATCCCTCACTCCCTATTTTGTTTGGCTTTTATGTATTTCATATTTGCTTCGTGACTGGTTGCCCACTGCTTTCTATTTTTCTATTTTTGTAATGCTTTACATGTGCTTTTCAGTGGTTTGACAATGCTTTGTGGTTGCTTTACCACAGTTTTCTCTTTTAAAACTACTTTTCTGTAAACAGTCATTGCTTTCATATTGCTTTGGCACTGCCTACTTGCTTTTGTGAGTGCTTTTGCAATGCTTTAGCACTGCTTGTGAGGTGGTTGGTAGTTCTTTGGCACTACTTTCTGACTGCTTGGTCACTGCTTTGCATTTTTAGACTGCTTTACATGGAATATGCAAAGTACTCTACATGTGCTTTGTGGGTCTCATTGCTTTAGCACTGCTTTGTATGTGTGCTCGTTAATGCTTAGCAGTGCTTTGTGACTACTTTGCCACTACTTTCTCTTTTAAAACTGATTTCCATGTAAACATTCATTGCTTTCAGTATGCTTTGGCACTGCTTTGTGACTACTTGCTTTTGTGAGTACTTTTGCACTGCTTGTGAGTGGTTTGGTAGTGGTTTGGTAGTGCTTTGGTAGTGGTTTGGTAGTGCTTTGGCACTGCTTTCTGACTGCTTGGTCACTACTTTTCATTTTTAGACTGCTTTACATGGAATATGCAAAGTACTCTACATGTGCTTTGTGGGTCTCACTGCTTTAGCACTGCTTTGTATGTGTGCTTGTCAATGCTTAGCAGTGCTTCGTGACTACTTTACCATAGCTTTCTCTTTTAAAACTACTTTCAATGTAAACAGTCATTGTTTTTAGTATGCTTTAGCACTGCTTTGTGACTGCTAGCTTTTCTAGTGCTTTTGCATTGCTTGTGATTGGTTTGGTAGTGCTTTGGCACTACTTTCTAACTGCTTGGTTATTGCTTTGCATTTTTAGACGACTTTAGATGGAGCACTCTACATGTGCTTTGGCGTTGTGCTTGCTTTTGTGAGTGCTTTTGTAGTGCTTTATCACTACTTGTGAGTGGTTTGGTAGTGCTTTGGCATTGCTTTCTAACTGCTTGGTCACTGTAAGCATTGACAAGCACACATACAAAGCAGTGCTAAAGTAGTGAGACCCACAAAGTACTCTACATGTGCTTTGTGGGTCTCACTGCTTTAGCACTACTTTGTATGTGTGCTTGTCAATGCTTAGTAGTGCTTTGTGACTGCTTTACCATTGCTTTCTCTTTTAAAACTGCTTTCTTTGTAAACTATTTTGCCATTGCTTTCTCTTTTAAAATTGCTTTGTGTTTTCTATGTTAGGTACCATGTGTTCTCTTGTAGTTAGCATTTGTTGTCTACTATTTAAAATATATTTTCTATCTATTAGCATTTTTGTGTATCAGATAGCATTTGGTCTATGCTAGCTCTAGCATGTATTCTATGCTAACCATAGCAAGGCTCCAATATCTAGAGGTAAGTCGCTAGAATAGAGATAAAAATTGTGCTCCTTTCTAGAGATAAACAGTGGTCAATATGGCCCTTGCACCTAAAGGGGACCCCTCAAGGGCCATATTAACAAATGTTTATCTCTAGAAAAGAGCCTAGAGATAAGTTTGTTTGTCAAAATATGGCCCTTGAGGGGTCCCCTTTAATTTTTGCTCCTGTCTTATTAAACCTCACTTCATGGTCAAGGTCAGTTATGGAAGCAACTGATAGCAGATTTCTCTTGATTTGTGGAACATACAGCAGTTAGATAGTTTCTTAACATCTCCATTTATAGAAACAAATGAAACCGTACATGTACCCTCAATAGGAAATTTTGCATTATTTCCAACCATCACGGTGATGGGTTCCTATAGAGGCTGCATGGAACAATATAGACCCTTCTTGCAGGTCATGTGACAGGAGGCACCATTATCCAACACGCATGAATTAGTGGTGATTGATGCTTCTTGAACTGGGGAACACTCTTCCTCAATGGCCAGAAATAGATCCAACTCTGCTTTCGTTGTGTTAGCTGTCTCTTTCCCCTTATCTGTCTTCTTCAGGGTACCATTCTTTTCATCTGCTTTCTTGACCTGGCAATTTGCAATCACATGGCCCTTCTTCTTGCTGGAAAAGCATTATGTCTAAAACTTCTTCTTGCTGCCCTTCTTCTTTTTGTCACCACTAGTAGAGGACTCACCTTTGGTGGAGGAACCACCTTTGCCTTTCCCAATGGCAGAGAACGCATTATCCCCATTGCCACCTCCATCTCGATCTTTAAGCATCAATTCCTCCTCCATAAGCAAAGCACAGAACTCCTCAAATGACAATGGTTGGGGTCTCACCTGAGTGTTAAGTGTTGTTACCGGTCCATCAAACCTTGGTGGACATATTTGGAGACACCGTCGAGCCATTTGGTCACACATAATTTTTTATTCGGGTTATGAATGCCTCCACTGTCTCTCCTTCATTGAACTTCTCAGCTTGCAAGCTGATTCTCTAGGTTTTGGATCCTTGTTTGATTCTGCGTCTCAGTTACCTTAGACGTATGTTGAATCAAGGTCAAAACACTATCATTAGTACTTGTAACCAGGCACATAGAGCATCTACGTTCCTGCATTTCCAAGCTCATAGAAGGTCAGCATTAGGAGGTATCATACTCCCCAAATTTGCTGGGTTGGTGGTTCCTTGTGGTTCTGGGTCAGCCCTTAGTACTGTCTCTAGAAGCTCATATGAATCCAGAATAGCAGTAATTTTAAACTTCCACAGAGTGTAGTTCGTACCATCTAGTTTGCCTTCAGTGAAAAATGGTGGGCAAATCCTCAACGCCTGGATTGTTGGTGCAGCTGGTGCAGCTGTAGCTACTGCTGAACTCGAGCCGCTTCCTGTTGCCATCACTCTGTATGCTATTGAAGCCCTCGCCTCTCTTCTACTCTTCGATCCTTAAAGCCACCTGGGCTCTGATACCATGTTAAATTACATAGTGTAGCGGAATAGAAACTGAACAAAGAATAGAGAGTACACAGCAAACTAGAGATGAATAAAATTTTCCTTCAATATTGATGTAGTACAAATGATGGCTTTGTCCACCCGTGCGCTCCCATAGTGGAGTTTAGATGGCGATCTAAACAAATACTTAGTAAAGAGCTACTAGTTGGAAGATCTCTGCTTGAAGATCTGATCTGGTACCATGGACTAGGGAGGTCGCCTCTTTATGCTATGAGGGCGGTAGTCAGATCAACATAGTTAGTGTAATTGACCAGTCAACCTAGTCGGTGAAGCGGACTAGTCAACCTAATCGATGGAACCGACTAGTCATCCATGGAATATTTAAGGAATATTCCCTATACCATCGCCTCAGGTACTCAGCGAGAGCAAGGGACTCCCACACAATCACCTTTCTACCATCAAGTCAGGATCCAAGTCAGGATCCATCCAGTGTCCCGGGCTTACACATGGCTTCTCCTCATATGGGGGCCTTACAACTTGAGCACCTTGGACCACTAGTGGTTACCAAGAGGGTGGGGCATTGAGCATATCTAACAACCCCTTGCACAGCTCCTCATAATCAATGCGTGGATTGTGTTTGTGGCATAGTCCCATTGTTTAGATCTATCAATATCTCCTTCTTGAGCCCCATGAGACAAGTTGGTCCTCAAAAAATCCATGACATCTCTTGCATTCTTTTAGGTGGCTCCATTTGGCTTTAGTTTCTCATGTGTCAATGTTCTCTTCACAATAGCCCCAGCCCCATCATGCTCTTCCTTTCCATGTCCAAATCCAAAGAAATTCGATGTCATCTTCAAACCCACCAGATGTTCAATTCTAGAAATGAAATAGAAAATTCTTCTAGCCTTGAATTGAGAGGATGCTCCATCCGACCAAACCTAATGCTTAGTCAACTCCAACCCTTGATCTGAGGACAACCTATGATGCAGCATAAAGCAATACTGGACAAAGAGGGTGTCATGCACCTTGTCATCTGAAATGAAAAAATGAAATGTCTTCTTCACCTTAGATCCAATACGGACATATGTTATGTGGACAAAAATTGTAGATGGGCTAGAGTGCCAGTGCATGGACTAAATCTTGTTTTGCTCCTTGAAATAATAGTTCTTTGCAAAGTCCACACACCACTAACACCACCACATGTTTGGGAAACCTCAGTAGACACTCTTTGAATGGTTCAGCCTACCACCTGCAAGTGTAATTGTGCTTGATGAATATTTTGAGGTGAGTCTTCATTAACCATATAAGTTTGTTGCAATATATCTCCTTGCCAACAAGGTCTTTCCTTTGCTTCTTTTTCCCTTGCACCATGGTTCTTGTCTCCACATTCACCAATCACCTTTCTGGAAACAAAATTCATCTCGCGTGGGTAGCATGACATTTTGCGTGGGCCACATTTTTTGCAATCACCCAAAAGACACCCACGATGGTGGTAGCAGGCTTCAAGATGTTTGGGGCTTAACCATAGAATTCTAAAGACTAGCAACACCCATGTTAGCACGTTGAAAAGCTTTGCAGCCACACTCCCCTTCACTATTTTCACATACCTTACAATCATAGTTGCAGCATGCTCCATGAATCCCAAAACTATGGGTCCTCAGCTGGTTGACTGCATCCTTTAAAAAACACATTTACACATGATAGATGCAGCACACGTGTATCTGTCCTTCATCTTTTGAACGAATAGGGCTTCAAGCACTCAAACAAGCATTGTTGAATCTTGATCTCTAGAAATTTTTCTTTGAATCATTGGAAGAACTCAACCTACGCCAGTGCACAAAACAAAGGGAGCATAGTTGGGTAGAAATCACTCTATTGCTAGAAATCATGGCACATATGTAAAGCACTCCATGGACATATTGAGAACTCGTAAAGCAGTTTTACAAAGCACATACACAGAGCTTGTAAATTCCAGGCAAAACACATTACAAGTCAAAAGCAGTGGAAAAGCACTCATAAAGCAGTCATAAAGCACTACCAAAGCAATAACAAGTACATGCAAAGCACTGCCAAAGCACATGTAAAGGACAAGGCAAAAAGCTTCTGATATGACGATTGTTTTCAAGGACTTCAAAAGCAAGTCCCTAGCAGTGAAAAAGCACCACTAAAGCATTGTCATAGCAATGAAAAGTACATGTAAAACACTCCTCAAATAGAAAGCCCTCAGTAAGCAGCCACAAATCAATGTTAAAGCAAGTCTCATAAAGCAGTTAAGAAAAGGACAAGCAGTCATAAAGCACAACCAAAGTAGTAACAAGCACATGCAAAGCACTACCAAAGCACATGTAAAGCTCTACCAAAGCACATGCAAAGTACATGTAAAGCACTCTTCAAATAGAAAGCAGTGTACAAGTTGCCACAAATCATGCAATGCACATTACAAGTGGAAATCAATGGAAAAGCACTCATAAAGAAGTCAAGAAAAGGACAAGCAGTCATAAAGCATTGCCAAAGTAGTAACAAGCACATGCAAAGTAGTAACAAGCACAAGCAAAGGACATGTAAAGCACATGCAAAGCACTTGTAAAGCACTCTTCAAATAGAAAGCAGTGGACAAGTTGCCACAAATCATGCGAAGCACATTACAAGTGGAAAACAGTGGAAAAGCACTCATAAAGCAGTTAAGAAAAGGACAAGCGATCATAAAGCACTATCAAAGTAGTAACAAGCACATGCAAAGCACATGTAAAGCACATGCAAAGCACTGCCAAAGCACATGTAAAGCTCTGCCAAAGCACATGTAAAGCACTCTTCAAATAGAAAGCAGTGGACAAGTTGCCACAAATCATGCAAAGCACATTACAAGTGGAAAGCAGTGGAAAAGCACTCATAAAGCAGTCAAGAAAAGGACAAGCAATCACAAAGCACTGCCAAAGCAATAACAAGCACATGCAAAGCACTACCAAAGCACATGTAAAGCTCAGCCAAAGCAGATGTAAAGCACTCTTCAAATAGAAAGCACTGGACAAGTTGCCACAAATCATGCAAAGCACATTACAAGTGGAAGCACTCATAAAGCAGACAAGAAAAGGACAAGCAGTCCACTGCCAAACTAGTAACAAGCACATGCAAAGCACATGTAAAGCTCTGCCAAACCACATGTAAAGCACTCTTCAAATAGAAAGCAGTGGACAAGCAACCATAAATCAATGTTAAGGAACTTTCAAAGCAGTCACAAAGCACTTACAGAGAACTTGTAAATTTCATGCAACACACATTACAAGTAGAAAGCAATGGAAAAGCACTCATAAAGCTGTCAATGGAAAAGAAGAATCTAAGAAGTCCAAAGCACATGCAAATAACATGCCAAACCACATACAGAGCTTTGCCAAAACACTACCAAACCAATCACAAAGGCTAGTAGTGACAAAACAACACTAAAGCATTGTCATAGCACTAAAAAGCACATGTAAAGCACTCCTCAAATAGAAAGGAGTGGACAAACAGCCACAAATCAATGTTAAAGCACTTTCAAAGCAGTCACAAAGCACATACAGAGAAGTTGTAAATTTCATGCAAAGCACATTACAAGTAGAAAGTAGTGGAAAAGCACTCATAAAGCACTTTAAGTAAAGGACAAGCAGTCATAATGAACTGCCAAAGCAGTCACAAAGCATTGCTAAAGCACTAACAACCAGTCAAAAAATCAAGCTATGAAAAAGCAGTTTTTAAAAAGAAAGCAGTGGTAAAGCAGTCACTAAGCATGAATCCAATACCATAGAAGCTTCTAAAGTGAAAAGACAGCCCTGAAGCACTTGCAAGGGCACTTCTAAAGTGACAGACCCAACTTGGCACACGTGAAAACACTTTTAACATTGCTAAAGCATATGCAAAGCACAAGTAGAAACTAGTCACAAACCATTCTCAAAGCAGTTATTATAAGAGAAGCTATGAGTGACATGGCCATGCAAGAGGACCAAGCGGCATTGACAAAGTAGTCCAATAGAAAATCCACTTGAATGTGTGATTCCTTAACTTGGAGTCTACATGGCTCCAAGCAGTCGCATAGCATGAGAATGCAACCTCAAATCAATTCATCATGGAAAAAACCAGTCTAGAAGCAATTTATTATGGCAAAAACCAATCTAGAAGAAGCTCATCATGGCAAAAACCAGTCTAGAAGCAATTCATCATGGAAAAAACTAGTCTAGAAGCAATTCATCATGGCAAAAACCAATCTAGAAGCAGTTCATTATGACTCAGATGAGAAACAATGGGGAGACAACTGGGCCCCTTTTTTAGTCTAATTTTTTGGTAATTCTAGTGGATCTTCTATCATTTACACTTCCTGCCCAATCAACAGTGGTGTATCCATGGAAGTGTAAGTCATATGACTTGGCATAATGTCCATGATCCCATGTACCATGGAGGTATCTGAGTACTCTCTTTTTTGCAAGGAGGTGAGTCTTCTTGGGATTTTGCATGAACTGATTGAGCACACCAATTTCATATTAAATGATAGGCTTGGTGATTGTCAAGTAAATCAAGCCACCAATGAGATGCCTATATTGAAGAGGATCTGAAGTTGGAGGAGTGTCAAGTGGTGACAACTTGATATTGCATTCCATAGGAGTAGGGAGTGGCTTGCAGTCATGTAGAAGAAACTTCCTACGTACTTTCTGAGTGTACTTTCCCTGAGAAGGTGTAATCCCTATGTCATTTCTCCATTATTCTATCCCAAGAAAATCATGGAGTTCTCCCATATCCTTCATGTCAAACTCTACTATTTGCTTTTGAGATGAGATGTCCATTGGATTTGGTGATGATCAAAGTCATCAACATAAAGCACTACAAGAAGGATGTCTTCTATAGTCTTTCTGATGTAAAGAGATGGATCTAAGTTTTATGGGGTTGAAAACCAGATGCTAGAAAGTGATGATGTGAATCCTTATTTTCCATGCATGAGGAGCCTACTTCATATTTATTGTTTTTCCAAGGTTTTTCTGAGGGAGGATTCCCGGAGGAAGTTTTCTGCTTCATGATGTACTCCATTTCAACTAAATCTATTGTCTCTCTACAGTAAAAAGTAGCAACCTACAAGCTATAGCAACTCTAGCTATCACAACAAAGGAAAAGCTACATCTGACAAGCATCTACCATGACTTGTCTACAAAGCCAAAAGACTTGGACTGCATGCAAATGACTAGAAGGACTCATCCTTTCTACAAGCAATGCCTATCCACACCAGGAAAGACGTTGATGACCTACTTGACCTCTACAAAGATAAATGCTACAAGCAAGGCAACCCACAACGAGGGTGACCCAAATGACATAGCACTCAATTAATGGCATGGCACTCAATGATAGAAAGGCATCAATGACCTCACCTCCAACACACCAATGGATTTTTGTGCATTGACTGAATTTTTTGAAGATTCCATTAGATATTCCAATTTGGGTATCTTATCTCTCACAGGGTTGGCCAATAGAGTGACACATGGCACTACGCTCCAAGTGACGTGTCATAACTTTTATCTTTAGCTAAGGCCACTCAAAAAGCTAATACGTGTCATGCAACCACATCACCTTATCTTGCCATGTCATTATAGCTAGTAGATTGCCACATCAGCACCACTGACCTATCTACCACATCATCCGATATGTGTTAGTAGCCATGTGGCACATCCCACATCACTTTGTCCATGTCAGCATGGTGCCCATTCAATTGCCACATCATAACCACGTCAGCATTACCTTGTAGGTAGTCCACATCATCAGATCTACCACCTCAGTAGTCCATGTCAGCATGCCACATGGGAGAGTGCCATCCAGGCACACTTAACATCTGCATGTGAACTCATAGTGCCACCTCAACATCAACGCTTCACAAGCACACTGTGCTCCACTAGCACATGAACCCTCCATCCACATCATCATTTTTGGGCCCTCTTGTGCTCAAAGTTTGGTCATTCTTTCAGGAGCCATAACTTTTGATCTAGGTGGAATTTGGCCGAGCTACAAAAAGAAAAAATGATTAAATAATAATGCTCTACACAATTAGATCCTTAGATCTATTTTATAACTTTTCTACAAGTCAAAAGCATCCAATACTCATCATTAGAACCACCTCCTAGTCCATTGAAGCATACCAAGCACATAAAAGTGAATGAACTAAAATTCATTTTGCTGCATTTTCCACTTTGACGCATAGTTTAGCTATAGACTAATACATCCTTAAAGGAGATTAAACTCCAAAAAGCCAAGTAAGACATTACCACATTACCTAATTAGTTCCTAGTGGGGGTGTAAATCCATTCAAATCTATCATTGGTATACACATTCGCACATCTGACACCAGCTCAGTCTCTTGGCATTTGGCAATTCAACACCTCAATGTGACACTTAGTAGTGATCTTCCTTGGATTCAAGATTGTTGCACACAACTTGCACATGCCACCCATGTACAGTCACACATTGTTGACTATTTTTTGGCATTGGCTCCTACACATTCACATCACCCTTGTACAGCCTCCTGGCTACTCTGAACATAGAGTTGTCACCCTTGTGTTATAGTCTTCAACTTTGGCATATACACATTCTCACATGATATGGTTTTTACCTTAAGCATAAGGCCCTAGTGGCATCTTGAGCATAAGACCCCAATGGCAGCTCTCACATAGTGTTCTAATGGGTAAGCCTCTAGCACAGAGCACCATACTACCTCCAGCATGGAGTTATTTAGATCACATAGTTGATGATACACCATTCATGACTTCAAATGAGATATGAGAGTGGAAAGAGAACCTACTTTGACCATTCATTTGCCACAGGGTATGTACTAGTTTATGATGCAGACTCGAGCATCATTGGTCTCAAGAAATTAGATGAAGGTGTACTACACATTGGCATGGATTAGCCCACAATTTTTTATCATGCACATTTGACAATAATCACTTAGCATGAGGCACATTTTATGATAAGCCCTTGGCATGAGGCACTCCCATCTACGTTAACACAGTCTAGTTCTAGTGATGTATGGCCATCACATTCATGCATGGATTCAACTTCATCTATTATCATTACAGATGCAGATACACAGCAGGAATTCAGTTTTGATCATGCAATTTTTTAGTAATAAGTCATCAGTATGAGGTACTTATAGCTCCAATAGCATGCGAAGATATATTCCACAATGCATCCAACTCTTCAGATGATTTCATTCCACCATCCATCACTGATGCTTTCACCTCTGTCATGGAGCATATCACATCTTTGGACACGGTATCCATGATCAATTCGGATTGGCACATTAGTCTTCAAGGAATTCTAGCATTAGCTTAGTCATGCCACATTGTACCACACTTGGATCTAGCGATCAGCACCTCTTTCAATTAGTAGATCATTCCTCAGCATGAGAACATTTATGCATCAGTGTGTTCCTTCCCCAATGCAGTGGACGTTTTTGGGTTTAGCCATTATGCAACCTAGGGAACCTCAGTGTCTAAGCATGCACTTATGGTTGTAGTAAATAGTCCTTAGTTGATGCAGATTAGTGGTTGGGATCCATGACTTCAGATCAGTCCCTACATCAACATTTAGCACCTCCTATGTCTTTACAAACTTTTAGTGATACTTTAGGCTTTTAGGCCTTTATACTATCAACTCCACCTTGAGCCTTTGATAGATGCTACATCCTATGTCGACGGATGTTTAGCCATGCACATATTAGAGGACTTTTAGCTCATGACACTGGAGCATACAAGTTGGATAGTTTCCTATACCTTGTCATTTATAGAGGCCTCTTTAGTAGAATACAAGTTGGATAGGTTCCTATACCTTGTCATTTGCACGAGCCTCTTCAATAGAACAATGTATTATTCTTGCACTTTCGAATCCAAAATTTTAGCCCCTAGATCACTTGGTCCACACCGACTATGCGGTCTTCTTTGACCCCACATCATCTGATAAAGATTATAGTTCTAATGGAGCATACCTCACATATTGTTGTCAATTATTTTGGTTTGGTGACACCTTTTTTATCATAACCCACCAGATCACATATCCATAGCTACATCGACTAGCTTCACATTTGAATGCCTCTTCTACAAAGTAGCTGCACATTCCACAGTGACTTATGACATGTTCGGCACACAGCTATACATGTAGTCATTCAAGCATTCATCTCTTGATCAACTAGTATTTTATTTAGGTGGACTTCTTATTTTTTGAATTTTCTTCCTCATCCCTTCAATCTATCTTCTGGGTCTTATTCCCAAATGCAAAGGATGACCCACAACATAAGAGAGGGTTTTATTCCCAA